>NC_048426.1:17326256-17345405 GCF_013103735.1 Etheostoma cragini | reverse complement strand
GCTCCAGACAACACAGCCCTCAGGTTCATAGGGACACACAAACCTCTCCACCACGATAAGGTGATGGTTCCCCGGATCCTTTCTAGTTTTTCTCAATATTTCCTGGAACTGCAAACAGTCTCCCACTGGTCATGCATTTTTTTGGCTGCCTCACTGAATATGCAATACGTTTTAGATGACAGTTGAATATTTTGTTTTCTCTTTGCTTCCATACGCAAGACTTAAAAGCAAGTGTGCTAAGTGGTGCTTATTGCACAAACCCATACACAGGACTACAGATCAATAGGCACGCAGATAAGCTGCAAAACAACCCCTTAAATCAGTGTTAGATGTTCCACCCAACTTTGGTAAGATGTACAGTATACTTTATCCATACTACTTGGCATTTATAGGTTTTGATAAGTTGCTTAAGAGAGATCCAATTTAGACGCTGTAAAAGTTGACACATTTTTAGGCCAGATAATTTAACATCTCTATTATATGAATAGACAGTTAACAGATACGTCAGAGATTAAACTTTGATGGTTTTGATGTTTTGTGTGTGTATGTGTGTGTGTGTGTGTGTGTTTGTGTGTGTACCTAGAAAGTACTGTGCCCATGGGTGTCTTATATTATAAAGTAGTTATAAGGGCTACACCAGTTCTCACAAATCTGGCTATTGGTGTGCTGTTCTTTCACTTATTGTTATAAGGTCAGATGACATTCAATATGTGTCATAATGGACTGGAGAGGGCAGCTAAAGTTAACTTTTAATTAGCTCTGTCAGAGGTTCTGTGCAGAATTCAGTCATGACTCAGCTGGTGTTACGTAGGTCTTGGTTGACAATTACTTTCCCTTTTAACACAAGATGGGATGTTTTCCTCCTTAGTATTTTTGAATGCCTGGGTGATATCTCACTAAAAGGTTGATAGAAAACTGGAAGCTAACAAGCTAGCATCCCCCAAGTTGTCTTGGTTCCCTGTCAGGATTTCAACAAGTAAAGCTAACCAAGAGCGTTTTGCATTATTTTGTCTGGGACAAGTTGTTTTTTGGAAATGTCTGACACACATGTTGTACTTGTGCACAAGAAAACAACTGCATTGCCAAATTATAAAACTTCCTTCCGTTTGTTTTTCTTTTTTTCTTTTTTTTTGCTGTTAAAAGAAAAAATGATTCAGCCAGCTGGTTGAGAGACAGAGTATTAAGTGATTTAAGAAATCCACAGAGGAGTAAAGAGGATTTAAACACACAGCGCCTAAAATATCATATCCAAATCCTCATTTAGTAAATCCATCACCAGTCACGACTGTTTTGACAAGACATCCGACTGTTTCAGCCATCAGTGTACATATTTACCTTGGCAAGTCTGCTATGTATTAATCAAGTCTAAACAGACTCAAAACCATTCCTCCTCTAAAACGTGGACGGTCTTGTAGTTTTCAGGTAGAATTCCTTCCTTCAACTTATAGATATCAATTTAAGGCACCCATGGAGAGTTGTTAAACTCTTTGTTTGATCTGTTTATTGGAACCCATCCAATAAACAGATCAAATAGCTTTTCCCTTAGTGTATACTGGAGTTGCTAAAGGCTTGTGTGAGCTATAGCAAGACAGATGCATTTTGTAGAAAATGCAAATGTATTTCAAAGAGAATGAAGAGCCTTGTTGCATTTTACTGTAACCAACTAAACTAGTAAACAATTGTTTGACTGGCTAAATTCATCACGTCTATTGGGCGCCAAGTGAGCTCACCTGATAGTGCGTGCGCCTCATTTACAGAGGCTTTGTCCTCGCCGCAGTGGCCACAGGTTCAATTCTGACTGCTGACCCTTTGCTGGATGTCATTCCCCATGTCTAAACTGTCCTGTAAAATAAAGGCCTACAAATGGCAAAAGAAATCTTAAAATAAAAATTCATCACGTCTACATTGAATTATGATCATCTCAGGTTTACAAACATTTGATAGCACATATATATAAAAAAAGATATAAACCAAGGCAGCTAACATGTATTCTTCTCCATCTAGACTCAGATTGGAGGGAAGAAAACTACTGTCCTGCTTCCCAAGCTGACCCCTGACACTGAATACTCGATCACCGTGGTGGCGGTCTACGCCAAAGGAGTCAGCATGGAGCTGAACGGCCTTGGAAAGACCAGTGAGTTGTGCTTCTCTTTGATTGCTCCCAAATGACAAGTGATAACTTACACCGTATGATTTATACCGTTGTAGTAGCACTTTCATGGAAATTCTCTTTGAGCATTACAGCTTATGGACACTGGTTGGGTGTGACAGTTCAACTCTATCATACTTTTGTTTTACCCCAGAGCCTTTGGGCGGTGTTAGGAACCTGCGGGTCACTGACCCCACTACCAGCACCTTGAATGTTCTTTGGGAAGCTGCTGAGGGCAACGTGCGTCAGTATAGGATCTTCTATGTCCCTGCAGCTGGAGGAGAGGAAGAGATGGTAAGCTAGAAAATAGTTCTAGAGCATTAGACAGTGTATAAATGTGTTTCTCTTTATAATCACAATATGGTCATATCTGGAGGCCAGAGCAAAACCTGATGCATTTATTATTATACTTCTGCCCAGGTCCAGGTACCAGGGAGCACCTACAACACTGTGCTGAAGAACCTTCAGTCTGATACTGTCTACACAGCGACTGTGGTTCCGGTCTACTCCAGTGGAGAGGGACAACGCATGTCTGAGAATGGCAAAACCTGTAAGCACCGCATGCATATAATCATTGGTGTCGGCAAAAAGTTAAATAAATAGGATAAATAGAAATATTTAGGAGCAGTGGTGACATCCTTGGAAGACAGCTTTCCAGTTTTATAATAGCCCATGCAGCCCGAGAAGAGGACCTTTGAGAATGACAAACTGAATGACGGCAGTGGGATTTCAAGAAATCCAATCATGTTCATCCAGAATAAACTTACTGGCCTCAGTTGCTGGCTCACTGTTACTGTGTGCCCGGAACATTCAAAGAAGCAGCCATTTATAACTTATTCGTTTCAGATCATCCAATTCCTTTCACAAGCTTTGAGCCAAGCCAAACTGATCAAATGCCATTTGCTTCTCAAGAGGTGAATTATTTGCACACTCACACCTTACATGGAAAAAGGAATCATAAGAAATAACATAACATGATAGTATTAAGCTCAGTCAGCTTAGTTTAAACTTCATTGAAGAACACAGATTTTTCAATTTTTCCAACAATCTCTGCTGGGAATGAATCAGCATGTTGCGGGGTGATTGCGTAGGAAAGAATTCCTCCAAGTTGGCAGCATTATAATGGTATATCCTCTCTTTACAGTAATATTGTCCATTTATAGGGTGGAATGAAGGGTAGTGGTAAGGGATAATGGTTAGGCTGGGTAATGGGGGAGGGGTATATTGAGTAATTGGCTCTCCTTTGGGAAAAAGCAACAGAAAGAGGGGTTAGAAATGAATGGAGAGCATTATATGTTTTATGGCTCGCAACTCACTTGGCTAAGGTCATGCTCCATGCCTGCTACCGTTACCCCCATTTTCCCTTCTGAAGCAATGGTCCTTCATGTTCTGTGGCCTTTTTTCCTAGAAATGTTAACCAAACTCTTCTATAGTATGTACGGTATATCAGATCATACTGCTACAAAACGTTTTACAGCTAATCTTGTCACTTTGATGCTTCTGACAAGTCTATTGTCATCTCCAGTCAAACTGCAGTGCCTTAATTCATTCTCCCCTTTATATGCAGTTTAAGGAAGGATCTGTTTCACTGTTTAAACTAACTTTGCAAGCCGCTGACTATTAATTGTGCCTTACAATTCAAAGCAGCTTTCTGGCCAACAGGCTTTGGTTTGTGTAACTTTAAAGTACGGAAGCTCATTCCCTGCGTTTTCCCCTGCATTTATGGGGTTTAATAGGGACCGGCGCAAAGCCTCTAAACATCTGCTTTGGTGTTTTAAAAGGCAAGCTTCACACAGGGCTGCAATCCACCGTGTGCATAATTTTCATCAACCTTCAGGGCACCAAAAGGAAGTGTTCTGTTGATAGCAGTATTGCTAAATAATGTCTTAAACTTGTCTTCGTTGGTTGCCAGTATTGGCCCATTTTATTTAAGTGTTCTCATGTATATGTTGGATTAAACTAAACATTGAATATCTAATCTATACCATGTTGGGTTAAATGAGACAAAGTGAGAAAGTGTGTGAGCATCAAATTTACTAAATCTATTCATTACCCAATTATGATTACTTGACTTAAACAAACTGTTTTGTCTTTTCTTCCTTATGTCATCCACTCTTGCAATCTATCTTCCCAATCTTAACAAACCACTTGATTTGCTGGCCTTCAACCTCACCCTGCCATCACTCTTTCCTCTTTGTCTAATGGCTCTCTCTTTAATCTTCTTTCCACTATGTACCCTTTTTTGCTTTACCTTAACCCTAATCCTCACTTAACCTTTCACTTCCTCATCTTTAACCACCATCTTTTGTCCAAACATTACTGACTTGGCAGTGGAGCGTAGCCCCGTCAGGAACATCCAGGTTTTCAACCCTACTACCAACACTCTGAATGTTCGCTGGGAGGCTGCCACGGGCCCAGTCCAGCAGTACCGGGTGGTCTATGCTCCTTTGACTGGCACCAGGCCCTCTGAGTCGGTGAGTTTTCATCCACTGTGTGTGAAGAGGGGAAGTATAGCACATATGCATAAAAAAGACATTTACACCCATAACTACAACTACGTTTTTATTGTTTCATCACAGCCCATCAGTTACCATCTTAATGCTTATGCCCTTAAATCATGCATTATTCACACACAAACAGTGAGGGTTTGATCAAAAAAGAGCACACCAGGGTGGAGGTGTAAGCACATGTTGCCCAAGCTACAACCAATTAAACATCTATCTATCTATCAGTTTACTGTTTGACCATATGTGATTAGGAATCAATACAGCCTCATCCATTAATCTGTTCACCAAATGCTCTATATGTGAGTGTTTGTACTGTATGCATGCATATGTGCAGTTATTGCCTGCTGAGTTCTTCTCTTTTACGCACTGCTGAAGATTTTAACCAAGTCAGCGTTCATTAAATTGCAACTCCCATTCTTGACACAAGATGTGGCATCTGGCAACATTTCTGGGTGTCTAAAAAGAATCCACAAGCAACTTTTTAAGTGTTCCTTTGACATGGGGCCATTAGCTCCCTCCAGAATTTACCAAAAAGATTGGATTATTGACAACAGTTTCTGTACTGACATTCTAATAACATGGTCTTTGAAGAGTGATGCATATTCTGGTTTATTGATAAAGGTGTGCAAATTTATTGCAGGCTCAGGCCTTTTTCCATCACCGGAGCCAATGATGTGCAGCACTGTGGCCTTTTTCATCTGCCACCATCAAATTTAACACCAGCTGGAAATTTGTAGCATGAATTACCAGCTTTACCGATGTCGCTTGTGATGTTACTTTTTATATGGAGAGTCTCAAGCACTTCAGTAAATTTCTAACCATGACAGATGGAAGCTGTCTGTAGACAACAAGATACTGTTGCATTCAAATGTACCTTGAAACAATTGTAAGCAGATTCACCAATCCATTTACTGTTCTAATGATGAACGTTGATGATGCGTTCTCTCTCTCACGTAACCCCCATCTCCATTTCCATCGCACACAAGTGTTCGTCCCTCCCCCCCTTTCTCACTCACTCACACAGGTTATCACCAGCCCTCAAGGAGTTCTGACCTTACTCTGTCCAACTATATCCCCTTTCACATCGAGGCCTCAACAAGGGTTGACTTTAGTGTTTGAAAGGGTTAATCCACCTTGACGTGGGGGGATTTCAATGGGATTTGCAAACGCTATGCATTGCTCCCCGGTGTGACCCAGGTTGTCTCTAAATTTTCATGATCAACCGGTGTTGACCAACTTGGTTTGAATTGACTAAAGAAGGTTGAACACAGGTCAGAGAACCCTGGTCCCACCGTGGCCATTGGTGTGAAAGAAGTATAACTAACAGACAGAGAGAAAGAGAGAGTGGGGTGGAGGTGGCCACTACAGTATACAATCAGTTGTTGTCAAGTGTCAGACTAAATAGCGTTGCCAGCTGTCACACATCAAAGGATTATTAGGCTCTTCCTTTCACTTAGTGCTGACATTAAGGGATTGTTAAGTGTCAGAGGGACGGTACAACACAAGCAGCTGTCAGGAGAGGGGAAAGGTCTTGTGCACCTCTACACAAATTGCTCAGGTTTCTTAGAAAATAAACACATTTGCTTTTATCTTTGTCTTATTGTATTGTTAGGTTTAGGTCTTAAATTTACACTGTACTGAATTTCCTGCACTGAAACGCTTCAAAAGTGTCTATGCTCTGTTTCTCTATGCAGATTTTGGTACCAGGGACCACCACCACGGCCCTGCTACAGCAGCTACTCCCAGAGACTGAGTACAATGTTGGAGTGGTTGCCCTGTATAGCGATGGCGAAGGACCCACTATCAGTGACAATGGAAAGACATGTAAGAACCCAGAGCCAGTGTGTTTAAAGATCATCCTTGAGTAGAAAAAACAATCTAAGGACCTTATGTATCATGCTTTTAAGAGTGCAAGTACAGATCTAGTAGAAGTATTTCAGTGATCAACTATTACAATTTTTGGTTTCACCTTACTTGAATGTATCTACATAAGAGTGACATGACACTGTCATAAACATGTCATAAAACATTATAAACAAGTCTAAACGTTTATGACAGAACACTTCTTTTAGTGAGTGTCATTCGATTTTGTCATGACAAGTTGTGGTTATGGTTAGGGTTAGGGTTCATGTGTTCATGACAGTGTCATGTCACTTATGTAGACAACTTAAAGTAAAGTGTTACCCCTTTTTTTAGTACAAACCACAAACACTTTTTCACGTTTCTTCGCTCAGTGCCCCGCAGTGGCCCAAGGAACATGCGTGTATACGACCCCACCACCAGTACTCTCTCTGTGAGCTGGGAACATGCCGAAGGTCCTGTCACGCAATACCGCATCACCTATGCCCAGACCACAGGAGACCCCATTGAGGAATTTGTAAGCAACAACTCGTCTAAATAATTAATAAAAATATATCACAAAATTGCTTTTGATTTGTTCTTGTATTAATCTCTTTATTAATGTGATATGTGATATGTCTTACAGACTGTAGTACCAGGAAACAGAAACAATGTGATTCTGCAGAACCTGGATCCAGACACTCCTTATAACATCAGAGTGACTGCCTTGTACGCGGATGGAGCAGGAGGACAGCTGGAAGGAGATGGACGCACAGGTATGAACTATTGAATCAGTGCGTTCTGTGTGTTTCAACTAATGCCAAGGACATGCAGCTAAGCAAATTGACAGACAAGTACCAAGAATATCATGCAGTACTGCACACACACACCACAGTAAGGAATCCACAGCAGAAAATCTGCATAGACTGATCCAATGCTTAGGATCCTTGACTATTGGACAAAAGAGGAATAAGAGAAATTCTTGACTTTTCATAAAGGGAAAACACACCAAGAGCTTTTGCCAGATAATAATTAACTGGCTGTGCTCCAGTGAGAGAGATCTCATTCTTCCAGTGCTGGCCAGTGTCTGCCTAATTTTGCCTTTCAAACAAAAAGAAGCTCTATTACATATGGTAATGCCACTCCGTTCCTTGAGGCGGCTTTTTTGTGTGATCTCTCTGATATGGTTGATTTATCATCCCCTTAATCATGTTAAGATATTTTAACCATAATTTAAAAGTCATTATGAGCAATAAGCTATATTACAGTAATTACCCTGCTGACAATGCTGAACAGACTAAAATTCCATCCCTTTCCAATGAAAAGAAGCCTGTGTTGACTGTGCTGTCCCATCTTGTTTCCTACAGTGGGTATGCTCGGCCCCAGGAACCTTCTTGTTTCTGACGAATGGTACACCCGCTTCAGAGTGTCCTGGGACCCTGCCCCCTCCAGGGTTAACGGATACAAGATTATCTACCAGCCTGAAGGTATATGAACGGGTTGTTATGAGAATACATATGTTTGTTACTAAGAAAATATGTTTTAATGCTTAATGTAATAACATTTATACAATCAGAGGGACTTTCTTTATAATGCTTATCTCACCTTTCAGGCTCTGATGAGTCCTTGGAGGTGTTTGCTGGAGACGTGACGTCCCACCAATTGCATAACCTGAAACCTGGAACCACCTATGACCTCAAGGTCCTGGCACAGTATGACACAGGCCTCAGCGCGCCTCTAATTGGACAAGGCACCACATGTAAGCTGCCGATTCTATTCATTATTAGTTGACAGGTTTATCTTCACAAAATTAATTGGATGATCCTTGTTTTAACTGCAAATTCATTATCTTGCAATTAGGTTTTGTGAAGGAATACAGCTACTAAGAATACTTAGAATACTAAGAAAACTGCTTCCCTTTAGTGTTCCTGAATGTGACAGATCTTACCACCTACAATGTTGGCTATGAGTCCTTCTGCATCCGATGGACCCCTCACAGAGCAGCCACCTCCTACAGAGTCAAAGTCAATCCTATTGACTGTAAGTGCTTTACTCAATTACGCACTATAAAAGCCTTGTTGACATACACTTTGAATTTGTTAGATTTCTGCAACCTGAATCTTTCTAATCTGTATTCTTTCTTTCTTTGTTTTTGTCTTCTTCTTTTTTTCTTTCTCTCCGCTAGCCTCCAAAAGCGGAGCTCAGGAGATAACAGTCAGAGGCTCGGAAAGTACTCACTGCTTTGATGGCTTGACCCCTGACTCTCTCTACGAAGCCACGGTGTACACCCAAACTCCCAACCTGGAGGGCCCCGGAGTCAAAGTAAAGGAGAGGACATGTAAGATAACACCCTCTAAGCCAGTTTAATGCTAATATGTGAGAGGAGAGTGCTGTCACATTATTAAGCTTATTGGTAAAAGCTACTGAAACCTCCAATTTATTTTGCATTACATAAATATGCCCCCATCAGTTACAGTTTAGTAGTATGACCATTCAAATGTTGTGAATTTGTTTTTGTTTTGGTCTTGCAGTGCCAAAACCAACAGAGGTGCCAACCGAGCCTCCCACCCCCCCTCCTCCAGCACCATTCCCCCCTGCACTAGATGGTGAGGGGAGCTTTAACTTTGCATCTGTGTGCTGAAACAATAACCATAAACCCTAATTCTTATGGTTTAGCTGACATCAAGGCTTTACATTAACATCATTTTACATGTGCCACAGTGTGCAAAGGTGCCAAGGCAGACCTGGTCTTCCTCATTGATGGTTCCTGGAGTATTGGAGATGATAGCTTCAACAAGGTCATCCAGTTTGTCAAGAGCATGACTGGAGCCTTTGACGTCATCAGCCCTAGTGGCATGCAGGTCAGCATAAATCGTGGTGCTGTCTTTCATTATTATTTCTTCGTTACAGACAAACTGTAACCTTATGCAATGTTTAGAAAATATATTTTGTTTAAATATCCATGTCATTGTTATTCTCTTCTAATTTTTGTTTTCTTTGAACAGGTTTCATTTGTGCAGTTCAGTGATGACGCCAAGACAGAGTTCAAGCTAAACACCTACTACGACAAGGGCATTGTGATATCAGCTTTGCAGTCTGTGCGCTACAGAGGAGGCAACACCAAGACTGGTACACCATTGCGTGGCGTTTTAGCACACAAAGTGTTAAAAAGAAGATCTACTGCAGATCTGATGTTCTTTGTCTTCTCCCCTTCTTCTCATCCTCCTCCTTTTCCAAGGCGTTGCTCTGAAGCATGTTTATGAGAAGGTGTTCACCTCAGACAGTGGCATGAGGAGGAACGTACCGAAGGTGCTGGTGGTGGTAACAGATGGACGCTCCCAGGATGAAGTCAAGAAGAGTGCAGAAAAACTGCAGCATTCTGGTATGTGTGGCCTTATTAATCATTGTCATTTTGGTGTGCATTGTATGTACAGTCCATACTGTATGTAGTAGAGCTGCTTTTAATTATCCATTTTCATGTTTGCTCCAAAACTGCAATTTTCTTCAACAGAGCCACAGTTTTATGGCTGATTTAATAAACTGTAATTTAATAACCCCTGCACTGATATAACTGCCCGTAGTTATTGGGAGCTTAACAATTGTCTTTGTGTTTTTGCCCCCACAGGCTACAGTGTGTTTGTGGTTGGAGTGGCTGATGTGGACACAACAGAGTTGAGAATTATCGGCAGCAAGCCCAGTGAGAGACATGTGTTTGTTGTTGACGACTATGACGCTTTTGCCAAGATCCAGGACAACCTGATCACCTTCATCTGTGAAACAGCCACTTCCAGTAAGGCAGACATTAATATATTACAATGTCACATTTTAGTTTAGTAATTCTGAATTCCAAGATTTATTTATTTATTTTACTTTTTTGTAACTTCTGTTGTGGTTGATTAGTGCACCTGAAGAGGTAACAGGAAGCTCACCCATTGCTGCACATTTCAGCTGATCTTTTTCCAGGAAATGTACAAACAGACATGAATCACTTTCTTTCAGCATTAATCTGTTTTTCCAGCCTTTTACAACTTGTTGTCCTGTTTCAGCTTGTCCTCTGATCTACATCAATGGGTTCACAACACCTGGTAAGCATACAGAATCCACTTACACTTTGCACATGAACTAATCCCTCCAGAGCTTGTTGGCCTTAGCTATTATGCTACACTATAACAAGGTTTTGCTATTTCTATGCTCTCAACACAACTCCTCTTTCTATCCCTTTCAGGCTTCAGGATGCTGGAAGCTTTCAATATAACAGACCGGACATTTGCTGGCATAAATGGTGTGTCCATGGAGACGGGCTCTTTCAACAGCTACATTGCCTACAGGCTGCACAAGGATTCCTTCCTAAACCAGCCCACCAAGTAAGAGACTAAATTGTATTTTATGTCCAACAGAGTGTGAGTCTCACTATGTGCATTTTCTCAGCCAATTGGCCTTATCTCCTGTGAACTATAATCCTGCCCAGCCCACGGCCATTATTTATAATGATGTTCAATAGCCTCTGTAGTCATAGGGGTTTCCCCAGTGCCCTTTGGCAATGAGCTCACAGCTATTTGTTGCAGCTTGTTGAATATGAGGTGCTAGCAGCAACAAGAAAATGTGGTCATAGAATTATAAATATCCTGGACCAGGCCCTCCTCCCACCAATGTCATGCTGGGAGCAAACAAATCACCCCTGAGACAAGAGCTTTGTCTTTTTTATCGGGCCTCAATTAATTTGTGTTAGGCAATTTCAGTATGTGCACAAATGGAAACACTTTGAACTGCAGTAAAGGAGAGGGGAAAGAAAATACTTTCAATATGTGGGCAATTTCTGCAAGGCCAGGGGAAACACTGGCAATCATTTACAGGTTCCGTAGCCAATGTGATAGTCTGGGTCCAGTATCATTGTAGCAAGACATTATGGTCTTGGTATTTATTTCTAAAATTGATATTCTTACTGCTAGAGTGATTAGGGCACAGCTCTGACCCGTGACTCATCACAATGTATGTTTTTAACAGGGAGATCCATCCAGAAGGGCTTCCCCCATCCTACACCATCATCCTGCTCTTCCGCTTGCTGCCTGACACAGCCTCAGAACCCTTTGATATCTGGCAGATTGCAGACAAAAACAACAACCCTGAGGTTGGGGTCACCATAAACCGTAAGCCTCATATCCTGTTGTGCCCCTTAGGAAGCTGCTATAACTAACCCAACATATACACAGCTGTGAACTCATCATTAACAACTTAGGCTGCTTTCTTTCTCTCTCTTACCTAATTTACAGGCAGCCAAAACTAATTCATCTTTGTCAGATACGATATGTGGTAAATAAGGCATTGGAAACATTGAAGTAAATATAACCACTGCCCTCCATTACATTCTTTTTTAGGATTTGGCTCTACCTTTTTATTCTCCACTAGAAAGCCTTAATTTTTAAATAAGTATCTCTTACAAATGTGTGCTTATGCACGTGGTAAATGCTAGCAAACAATTACGGGCATGGACCTAATCCCTTCTAGCCTTCCATTTATTCTTCTCCGCTCTCTACAACCATGTGTTGTCTATAGTCCTGTCTGTGCTTTGCGTGCCACCGCATCGTAACACACTGTCAGGCATTCATCAAAGGCTCTTCTCTTTTCAGCTTCCAGCAAAACAATCACGTTCTACAACAAGGACACCCGAGGAGAGATCCAGAGAGCCACGTTTAATGAGGAGCAAGTGAAGCGGGTTTTCCATGGGAGCTTCCACAAGGTAAACACAATGCATAATTCTGTACTCACCACATAGTGATATTATTTAAGTCTGGCTTTGATAGGACAAACTGGGAATCTTTTGGGCTCTGTGGGCTGATTATCCTCATTAAATCATTTTACATGCAGAAGATTGTTTTCATTCTTTTTACTTCCTTTCACATATATTGTTTTTAAATAATTTCGTATGTCTTGGTGTGACTTTTATGGTTCATTAACGTTGGCTGAATTACCTTTTAATATGGTATTGACAAACAGCCAATGCTATGTAGCTGTGTCATGTTCACTGTCAAAAGTTCCCTGCTATCCATCTCAGAGTGTCAAAGAGAGACGTTTTATAAGTTACTTTGATGCATGGGGGATGGAGGCTATTAATAACTTTAAAGAGAGGTTGGAAGGACATTATGATACTACGGTTAAGGGGCAGGCTGATTTGGAATTCACTTAACAGCTACCAGGATAGTCTCCAGTCTTGATGTGGTCAAGGAGACTATCCAGGTAGTTGTTAAGTGAATTCCAAACCAGTCTGCCGCTAACCGTAGCACTAGTGAGGGGACGGGATCTGTTATAATTTGGGTTCAGCTTAAGTTTGTTTTAAAAATGGCATAAAACATTTCATGAATATAACCTAAAGTCTGCCTATTTGTTAAACAAGCTGTTCTCCAAAGATTTAGTATACAGAAAATCAATGCAAGAACTGTGGGCTAGAATATCCTGTTAGTCCATACTATTGGTCAATCTCCAAAAGTACTGGATTCTACATTTCCCATTATATAACTTAATATGTCAATGTCAATGTCATATTTATTTGTATAGCACATTTCCAAGTCCGAGGCCTACCTCTTCAGTACTCCACAATAAAAAGCACCAAAAAATGAAACAGATACAATAGAAGACACAACAAATAACAAATACTAAGAAAATAGAATACAACATTCATCAATAGCATATTTTGTTAGAATTCCCTTAAGTGGTAAACATCCCCGTCTTTCATACTCTATGTCACAGTATGTAACCCAGGCTTTCTGTTACAGTATACATTTAAAGTTTCAAACCCAGTCTCACATCTACCTTGAACATCAACCAAACCTGAAAACATCATCAGGGTTATGTTTTTAGACTTGACAAAGATCCTCCAGAGCCACAGAAGACAATACACAGCTGTTTTCACAGGCTGTGCAGAACTGAACAGGACAAGTACAATGAACTTTACAAGTTAAATTGGTGGAGTGTCCCTTTAAACTTGTTGCTGAATCTCTAATAATAGAGGGTATTAGACTTAGAGATGGATTAAGGACACTTAGTTGTTGTGTTCGCATGAATAGCAAGCATTGTAAGAAATGGATTAAAAGGTTACATCCAGATGTTTTTAACTGTCCCGATGATACATTTTCTTGACTCTGAAATGAATCCTTGCCATCAGCGGCTCTGTCTTTCATGAAAGAAATTAAGATGAATCTCCCTTTGAGAAGTATTTATTACTACTACTATTATAACTACTCTTCAACAAATCAAAACCTGGCTCTAACTTGAAGTAATCACTTACAGTGGTGTTATTGCAGACTCTGTTTCTATTCAGTGGTTTAACCACTTCATTATGCCCACATTCCAAGCTTACAACTGTAAACAGCATTTGTATAGTAGGCAGTCCCTTGTGGCCACAGCAAGAGGTAAAAGGAGACATCAAATGCCATTAAATCCCACCCAAAGCAGCAGCGAATATAAAACATCCTCTGTTATGTTCCACTACAGTCGGGTGTAGAGACTAGAACAATGAAGTACAGTATATTTTCATACCAACCTTGAATGACTCAAGATGCTCGATTCATCTGGGGAAAAACGACTTGTGGCAATGTACTAAAAGTCACGTCCAGTTGCATTTGACTTTTTTCTCAAGGAAATGTACCAGGGTCTTACATCAAAGTATGCCCACTTTCTGATATTACAAAGTAATAGGAACTGATGCGAGCGATACATGGGCTACCAGATCACAGCGTACTGTATATGGCTTTTCAGTTTGACCATTTAGCATCTACACACTAATTATAGGGCAACTTCATGAATGAATAGGATCCTGGAAAATGTTGGGTCAGGAATAAGATGTAAATGACATCATGAAATGATATGCTGGTCTAGTTGGACAGTATGTTCTCTGGTCTGTGGCCATGGTGGAGACTGTAGTCTGAATGTACACAGTGTGGCTAGTTTGTGGTGCAGTAGTTGTTCCATGAGCTGGCGAGTTTTCAGCGGTCTACCTAGCTGCTTATTTACTGGTCTGCTGAGTAAGTGCCATTGCCGACCAGCTGTGCTGGTGTGTGTTTACATGTTGTCAGTGGTCTCCCAACACTTTGTCCGTGGCTATTGCAGAGTGACCAATGAAGATGGTTGTCACAAATGCCCATGTGTCCACAAAACAAAACCAAATCAATTCCCATGTTGACGTTTGAGTTTTAGGCTAAGTAGTAACGTTTCAACTTATTTCATTGTTAATTAATTTACAGATTATTTTTGTCATTAATTAATTAAATAAATAATTATTTCATCTATAAAATGTCAGCAAATGGTAAAAATAAATACTTGTCACCTGTTCCCAAAGATAATGATGACATCTTTAAATGATTTGTTTTGTCTGTCCAACAGTCCAAAACGCAAAGATATTCAGTGCACTATGATGTAAGACAAAGAAACAGTAAACAATTTACATGTGGGAAGTTGGGACCTGTGAAATTTTGCCATTTTTGCTTAAAAGCGTACTTAAATCAATCCCCGATTAAATTGTTGCCAATTGTAATCTATTAATCTATATAACGTTTCAGCTTCAACTACCAACTACCATTTCAGTACATCATATAGTACTAGTAGTACTAGGGTTTGTTTGATACTGCATATTTGCTGCCTTCATGTCATTCATGGCTTTTCCTGGCCGTTAATTTTTACAGAATTATGACACAAACCTATTTCTATTACCTATTTCATTAAGAATGTGTGTCACTTGAACTGCAGTTTAGGTATTTGTCAAGTGTTAAATGCACTTTATGTCCTTTCATGCCAAAGTGCTGGGTCAAAGAGTGCTTGCAGATTTTGGCTTTCCTCCTCAGGCTATTTAATAAAGAATAACCCAGGCTGGAGAGGTCGTGGTCTACCTCTAATAGAACATGTGGGAAAGCTCTCAGAGATGACTATAGCAGATGCTAGCCACTCACTAGCCCACTAGGGAATCCCCTCCCACACTCAAAGGGTGGGAGTCCGGTGGGGGAACTTCCCTGTTAACTGAAGAGAAGAAGACATTTTCCACAAGCCATAGTTATGTCTTCAGAGTTACAGTGGTAGATGTTTGAGTGTGTATGTTGCTGTAGTAACTGAACAGTGGTCTTTAGTAGGCCTTCATGCTGAAAAAAAATATACACCAACCATATTGTTCTTTAAAGTCTTGAACTCAATCCTTCAAACTTTCTTTTCAGGGACTCTGTTGGGAAGACTGTGTCAGTATACGCATACCTTCATTAAGACAGAGAGGGAGGTTTTTGCCAAATTAACTGCACTCATTGTACTTTTCATTTGAGATTTTTTTGAGACACAAAGACGTCTTCTTTCTGTGAGCAGGACCAGTCGACTCACTGAACCTAAAAAACACAGCAGGAATACAGGAAATTACATATTAACGTCTCTTACCAAAGAAATCCACAGTGCCTTGTCTGTTCGCAGGTGTGAGATCAGCTTAACATCTAGAATGATACAATGAAAATAATCAGCCCAACTGGGGATTTCATGATCAGTCACAGCACCGTTTGCATCTATAATGATCATGTATTTCCCTTCATGCTCAATTAAAGCTAACTCAATCTTGGATCCATTTTTTTCATAGAGAATACTCACACCTAATTATTATTGCATGCATGGAATTAAGGTTCAGGATTATGGAAACGAAGGAACAGTCAGGACAGAGCCAAGAACAATAAGATGTAATCTCATAGCAATCATGGAAATATGTGTATTGAAGCGGGGGATGGTGTTAGTCTGAAATCTTACCATATGGACTCTGACTGAGTGTTGACACAATGAAGCACAGTGAAGTCTTATAATTGATGAATGAAATCTGTCTTTGCTGCAGTAGGATTGGATCACTTAGCAGCAAATATCAACTGAGGGAAGCAGTGGTCACTAAAAAGCTAGTTTTTTTTAGGCCTTATTTTCCAGTAACTACTGTGATTTCATTGTGTTCATTCATTGGTCAGTGAGGTAATATATACATGATCACTATTAGCCATCCCATTATATCATCCAAAGCTGTTTTGGTAAGCCCTCAGGAGCATCATGGTATAATACATCCATGCCAGGACCCTGGGATAAACGACACCCCTCTCTCTTTGTGGTCCACCAGAAATTTGTGATTGGTTGCCAGCAACTATGGCCTAGTCTGTGGTGGGTATGGTTTTGTAGAAAGAAATGGTAGCTTGCTTTTCCTGACATAAAGAAAGCTTGTCTGACTGTTGAGCAGGGAAAGGATTTGCAACAGTGAGGGGAAAGTATGGAAAGTGTAGGACGTTTGATGGCATACCGCAAATGATATTGCTTCAAGATGTGGAGCAGGGTTCTCAGGAAACAAAATCTGGCACTTTGTCATTCAGTGTTGTTATACAATCACTGACTACAGCTTTAAAGTTGCATAGAAATGCCAACTGTTATATATCCTTTTTTATGGTCCATTCATCTGTTGAGGCATTAAACAGCAGTCCCATGCCAAATCAGTAACCACTCTGGGGTAATATCAGAATCTATAATTAACATGGTTCTGCAAAGACTAAACACTTCATTTCCCAATTATGTGGAATACAGTATCAGCATATTTAAGAGCTTTAGACAAGATGGATTAAAAAGGTTCAGTGAAGTTCTTCCCGGGTTTATGGTTGCACTTTCTCTTTAAAGGGGTAATCATGCCCTTTTAAAGTACAAATTAATGCCAAACACAGCTTTTAAAAAGCTCCAATGTTCTTAGTATTCTTTGCCAAGTAATTGTGTTGCAACAAAGCTGGCAGCTGTGAAGTATTAAGAAGACAAGAACATTTTGTTAATTGTGCCCTCTCTCCATCCTCCTCCTGCAGCTCCACATCAGCATCTCTCCAGAAAAAGTCAAGCTCAACCTGGACTGCCAGGAGGTGGCAGAGAAGCCGATCAAGGAGGCCAACAACATCACACTGGACGGTTATGAAGTGCTCGGCAAGTTGGCCAAGTCTGGAGGTGGAAAGAGGCAGTCCGCGACAGTAAGCGAAAAAAACATGTGTGAAAAATGCAAAATGCTTGGAAACGCATGTTTGGAAGAGCATCCAACAACTTTCGAAAGAATGAATACCCAAATCCTCTTGTGCGTAGATGCACAATTAAGTTTGAACTGCTCCCAGCAACTGCCGGGAAGCATAAAAATCTCCCATCTTTCTATTTCTCTGAGGGACTGACTGTTGTTCTGTTTTCTACAATGTGCATTTTTATCAAGAATGGGAGACATTTGTAACACCCCTCAATTTTTTTCCGTTTCTCTCTTGTGTAGTTCCAGCTCCAGATGTTCGATATTATCTGCAGCTTGAGCTGGATCAGCCGAGATAGATGCTGCGACCTGCCCGCCACAGTAAGAAAATGTGTCATCTGACGCCCTGTTTACACGTACATGGTTATTTTGACAAACTGTGACATTTCCCTTTGTTTGTGCCCTTTGTTTACACACAAATGGAGAATTTGACTATAAAAACAAGTCTTTCTAAAAACTCTGGCCAGAGTGGCGATTTTTGAAATCATCGTTCGCGCGTTTGCATGTAAACTGAGACATACGGAGGTTTAAGCAGTCAAGGAAGTGAGGAAGAGAAGAGAGATGAAGTGATGCGTTGCTGTTGTTGCTATTTTCAGGATTCTAAATGGCTAACGTGGGCTTGAGCTTCTCTTTACACTGCCACCTACAGGTTTGGCATGCTCTTGACGGCATATATACGAGTACATGTAAATGAAAACTTTTCTGCAAACAGACAGGTTTGCATGGTGTTATTTTTAAAACTGGTGAGATTGAAATTTCTGTTTATGAAATTGTGTAAACGTAGTATTAGAATCATTTAAAAACGTGTGTAGGCGCATTCAAGGAATATTCTAGTAGATTTCCTTAACATGTTTTGATGTACATGTAGATCTAATTGCATTTGTAGCTGAAAAAACATGAATAATGTTGGTTCTTAGAATAAAAAGTAGAAAGAACTAAGCATATACTGTATACATGCATAGCTTATCAGATGTTTACGTATGCTGGTGTGTAGTCATTAGGCCAAATGCAAGGCTGATAATAAGATTGCTCTTTGAATAGAGAATGCCTCAGCTGAACTGAATTGAGCCTTGTATCCTGTCTGTGTAATTGTGCTAATCGGACTGTTGCCAGTATGATCTCCCAATTACATGAAAACAAGTGCTCCTTTAGACCTAGACCATGGAGCAGACAGTAAATCACATTTATTTTGATTCAGTACGGTAAATACCGGACACATTTATCTAATTAAGAGTAATTCATCTGTAATCTACATCAGATATGAATACATCAGGTCAATGACCTTATATAACTAATAATGTCTAAGACTCAGTTCCGAAAATATGGACAAATTTGCAGCTGTCAGTGAGCATCTGGTCTTAAAGCCCCACACTGATTTTGCGTGAACCACTGTTCCATCATGACCTTTGCTGGGTTTGTAAACTGTCTCTTTTTCTTAAATTCCAAGCAAAGTCAAAATCGCAGTTTGCCATGATGCTGTCACAAAAATACAATAATTTTCTCTTTTACTCCTTTCTGATTTTTGATTCTGATTGCCAAGACATGGGGCGTTTCTCAATACCAAGTAAGCAAAGAACGGACTTGTGTTCTTGGGGAGACCGTACTTGCTAGCTGTA
>NC_048426.1:17312048-17326156 GCF_013103735.1 Etheostoma cragini | reverse complement strand
GGCCACCAAACATGACGTTTCACAAGAACACAAGAACACAAGTCCATAGAAGAACACATATTGAGAAACGCCCATGGTTTCAATTATCAGTGGGCGGATGTGAAATGTATGTGTGCATTTATTTTCATGCTTCTCTAATTTCTTCATCTTCTGTCTTTGTTTTCAGAGAGATGAGGCCAAGTGTCCATCCCTTCCCCACTCTTGCACATGCACACAGGACAGCATTGGCCCTCAGGGGCCTCCTGGACCTTCGGTAAACATTCCCGCGATTATCATTCCTTGTCTGCTGTCCTCTATCTTCACCTCCTTCATCTCTGTCGGTTTTGATAATGATGATGATAATGCCATACGTTTGTCTGCTAGAGTTGCAATGAATGTGCAGCTATAATGAGCTATGTGACATTTTCCTGCCATACAGTTTGAACTTCAGTAGACTGAGAATGTCCTTCGCATCAGTGGTATTTTGTTTTCCTTCGGAAAGAGCAGATGAGTATGAGGACCAGTAGCATGCTAAGAACTGTGGGCTCAGAAGGAAGTGTCAAAAGATAAATGCCTGTCGGAAAAACAACAGTGAAAAAAGTATTAAGGAGACGTCTGGAATATGTGTGCTTGGTAACTTCACTAAGCCCCTCTGTGGATTTGGGGATTTTAGAATCTGCTCCTGTTATGCTCACTCTCTGTTTGCGGCTCCTTGCTTTTCCAGGGCAGCCCAGGTTCTAAAGGACCACGAGGAGATAGAGGACAACCCGGCAACCCTGTGAGTACAGCCTTACATCAATAAGCACATCTTTTTTGACAGCTTTTGAATTTGTAACTTAATAAATTGAACCAGTTTATAGCCAATGAAGCTTGCTGACATGATCAGTACTGCTAAATCCACACGCTTCTCACTGCCATTGCTCTTAGAAGCTATTACTGCTACAGCCTTATGTTGGCTTACTCCAGTAGGCAAAGCAAGTTGCACACATCTGACTTTGGTTACCAATTGTAGACTATATTTTTGTCACATACCCATTTCCCCCGTTGATGTTGGTTTTGTACAATACAAAGTCTGATTAGCGTTGTTCTTTTGGATGAAACAAATTTGCTTTTTGTCCGGGTAATGCTGTAGGGTCCAATGGGTCCACGCGGTGAGTCAGGACCCCCAGGTTCGATGGGACCACCGGGTCCACAGGGCCCTAACGGACTGTCTTTACCTGGAGAACCTGTAAGTTAACCTACATTCCAAAAGTCCAGCCAAGAAAGAGAATTGTGGGATATGGAGTTTAATGTTTATGACAGACACCATCACAAATGATTAGAGCTCATGCTGATAGAAAAGTATAGTTTTTGTGTCTTTGGTGCAGATCCATCAGTGAGTGGGATTTACAGCTGTCAAAAAAGTCAAAACACATTACACTCCAATCTACCTCTATCCAGCTAGCCTGCTACTTTTATTTTCTTACCTGCAGATGTTCTTGTCAAAACACGGAATCAATCATAATCACAAACTAAAAAAGATAAAACAAAGGCTAAAGCTTTGTGCAAATCTCGTTTTTTTCCCTCCTCAACCTTCAGGGTCGCCAAGGACCAAAGGGAGATTCTGGAGACCAGGGCAAGGCTGGCCTGCAAGTAAGTACTCCCCCTCTCATTTTGTGGTTTATGAACAGGAAACAGGAGACTACCCATAGAGAGCAGCGTTGCTACTGGAGCCTGGATTAGGTCCACATGTTGAGATTGAAACCACACTCAGAGTGGGAGGTTTACCATGCCATCCTTAGGGAGAGGCAGACTCTCGAATCAGCCTCCTGATTGACAAACAGTAGAAGGCCAGTGATGCAGTTAAATTATTATGGAGCGCAGAGTAGACTCCTGTTACCAAAGGGGAAAAAGGGAATGGAACATGTTCTTCCCCAGCCTTGTAATTGAAGACGACCGTGACCTGGTAAAGACTTAGTGTGTCTGAAGTTTGAGCAATTGACTTACAGTAGATGTCATTCTGTTGACATGTTGGATGAAAGTGAAAGTCAAATAAAACCAGACTCACCCTTACCATAACATTCAAAGTTCAAAGTTCTGTGGGGTTATTGACATAACTGCTCTATCAAGTCAGAAGCAGATTCTAATTTTAGCTTAAACTGATTTTACAGTACAGGGTATTTTTAAGTGGGCTGGCATTACATGGCTATTTCTTGGCTGAGCAAAGCATTCATTCATCCAGCTGAGGTCATTCAGCCAACTCTCACCATCCAACTGGAGAGGAGCAAGTCCAGTTCTTTTGATCTTCAGGACTTATTGGCCACATTGTCTTTACACAGTAAAGCTTATTACTGTATAACAGCACTGTCTACTCAGATTTCTGGTACAAGTTTTAGTTTTTAGCAACAAAAAGATAGGTTATGTTTGGCTAAAGAACTGGGAAACTGCACAATTTTAGTCAGTAAATTATAGTTCAACAAATGCATTAGGGAGCTGTATAAATGTGTTGTTCCTGATCATTAGCATTTGATTAAGTGTATCTGCTTTTTTCCCAGGGTCCTCCCGGGCAACGTGGTCCTCTGGGCCCCGTTGGACCAAGCGGAGCGCGGGTAAGATCTAACTCCAGGTGTGCTTAGTATTCACACAGTGTTTAAAGCCTACAAACGGATCCAAGACTTAGTTAAGCACATGTTTTGAATATGATCATTTAGCTCAGCGTGTAGAGAAGTAACCGTTTTTTGCTGTCGTGCTGCATGTTCTCACTTGTATTAGCCAAAATAATTGAGCCACTAGTTTATAAATAAAATTTAAAAAGACAAACTCGAGGCTGAAACCAATATAAAGTCATGACATTGATGTATTGCATGAATGGGTTCTCAAGTGTGTTGTAACCCATGTGTGATTGTATGTTGTTTCTACATAGGGGCCACCAGGAAAGGAGGGACCATCTGGACCCAGAGGCCCATCAGGCCCCATGGTGAGTGAGTGTGTGTTTGTGTGTTTGTGTGTGTTTGTTTGTGTGTGTGTGTGTGTGTATATGTGTGTGTGTGTGTGTGTGTGTGTGTGTGTTTGTTTCTGTGTCTTAGTGTTTTGCAGAAAGGAACAAAACAAATATTCCTTGGAGCGTGCCTTCTTTCCCGATATATCCGTAACAATCACTCCTCTGGCTCCACAGATGCACTCTGCTGGAACAGCACATTAAAAAAAGCAGACTGTAGTCTGTAAGCCCCTCCACTTTTACGTGGATGGTGCATGCCTCTCATTTTCTTCTTCTGTGGTTTGGGGAGGTCTGAATCTACTTAATCCAGCCATCATGCCAACAGGAAACATGCCAGTGTAGAATTTACACGCACTATACCATCCTGAGTGCTCCAAGACCCATTAGCAGTGCCTGGTGGCAGATGTGTGCGCGTGTGTGTGCGCGTGTGTGTGCTTGCGAGCACGTGTGCGTGCATGCGTTTAATATCCCGGTTGGCTGTTCATGTGTGTGTTTCCATCACCTCTTTAGTGTTCTTGGCCGCTGGTGTCACACGCCACCTCCCACTGCATTTGTCAAAGCATAGATCTCAATGTAAAGCTTGTTAACCAACTGTTAACAGGGGGCAGAAGTTAAACGTTGCAATTATGTTTACTCTGCAGTACTTTGAAATAAACAATTCTCTTTCTGTGTTCTTCAGGGAAACCCTGGAAATCCAGGTGTACCAGGAATGACTGGAAAACCAGGGAAACAAGGAGACACAGGAAACCCAGTATGTACCAAATACCAGGGCACAAATAATTGTCCCATAGCGATGTTTAGGAGAGGGCGGGAACAAGGTTGTTCCTTCTTTTAACACTGTTCTTCTCGTTAACAGGGGGCTGTTGGTCCTAAAGGAGAGAAAGGAGAGAGAGTATGTATTATGTTTTATGAAATTACCATATACCAATTATAATACATCACCAATGAGAAAAGCAATGTCATCTCTTTATGAAAATGTCTTTGTTTCCCAGGGAGACTTTGCGTCCCAGAACATGATGCGCTCCATTGCCAGACAAGTTTGTGAACAGCTTGTGAACAGTGAGCAAAATGTTTCTTTATTTGAAAGGGAATTTTTAAGCCGTTAAAGCAAAAATCAAATCAGATTCTCAACTGATTTTGTTCTTCGCTTGCAGGTCAGATGAGCAGAGTTGACATGATGCTCAACCAGATTCCTTCTGGTTATCGTAGCAACACTCCAGGGCCAGCCGGCCCTCCCGGCCCTCCTGGCAACCAGGGACCCCGCGGAGAGCCTGGACAAAGTGGTCGAACTGGTTTCCCTGGAAATCCAGGTCCACCTGGAAGTCCAGGAGAAAGAGGTAATTTCTCGCTCATCTTAATTCTAAATGTTTGTTAGTGTTACAAAGCAGCAAGCAGGGAATAATAAGCAAATGATGAGCAATGATTTAATGAAGGTCAAGGTGATATAGACTCTGTAGACTCTAAGGTTGGTCAAACATTAGTGGAATAACACTGTAACTGAATTACCTTGTGTAGTCTACACTATTGAAGTTAGCATTACAAAACATTATTCAATCCTGAATCTCCTTTTTTTACTTAATCCCAGATGTTGGTGATTTTTGCGAAAACAACTTTATTTGTGTGAAAGTGATTTCACTCTCTTTTCTGTGGTTTATGTAGGTTTGGCAGGAGAAAAGGGAGAGAGAGGATCTCCAGGAACTGGCATCAGAGGACAAAGAGGTCCCAATGGGCCCCCAGGTAATGGTTATAAATAATCAATTTTTATTAACTCTCCCATTACAATGAGCGACCACATTTTGTGTTAAGCATAGTTTTGCAGACACACTGCTGATCTCACTCTGTTCTTGTACAATGTAATAGTTACACTAAAACACAGTTTCAGGGAGGTTTTTTTTTATTCACCTTTTGTGGACATTTCTAGGACACAGTACTCCCGTTGGTCCAATTACAATGACCAAGCAGAGGCCAGAATTTACCTCCGTATTTGTGTCTCAGGCACCTTCGTTTGGGCAGCTGCAATGCATAAATTCTTTGGAAGGACTCCAAACATATTCACAATTCTTTCCTTTCTTAAGGATTTATGTCTTGTGTATATTGAGCTTCTCCAAACACTGTGCACATGTGAAATATCATACAATAAATGGAGGGTATTTACGTTCATCATTAAGGAGAGAATTTCTGTCTGGAGTTTAGACAATCTTCAGTTCATCTTCAGACATGGTCATGAAGCATTTGATAGCAAATGTTTTCTCTAACAAGCTCACAAGTATAGAAGATTTCCTTTACCAAGGGAATTTATTGCAAACAACAGGAACCGTCTGTTGATATCGACCCCACAACATCAAACACTGATAGGTCTGTTTCTGAGAATGAAGTGAGAAACAACCAGTGGGAGGAGGTCCACACTGATGACTCACTCTGTGTGTGTGTGTGTGTGTGTGTGTGTGTGTGTGTGTGTGTGTGTGTGTGTGTGTGTGTATGTATGAGAATAATGATTGTTGTACAATGAGCTTT
The DNA here is from genome assembly GCF_013103735.1 of Etheostoma cragini. Classification (NCBI taxonomy): domain Eukaryota; kingdom Metazoa; phylum Chordata; class Actinopteri; order Perciformes; family Percidae; genus Etheostoma; species Etheostoma cragini. Next base: position 17,320,686 of record NC_048426.1, on the reverse strand, counting down.
CTTCAGTGGCTTCATTGACAACACATGGGCTCACTTAAGTTAGTAAGAGAAAAAGAGAGGGGGGAAAATTCCATCCTGAATTTTTACAGTCTAGACAGACGGGGCTGGGGGGTAACTCCACACAGACTTTTCTTTTTTCTTCGTCAAGCTTTTTAATTGACCCATTGAAAATTTTAAATTACAGAGTTGCAGCCCCGTGCTACCCCGACCATTTCCACTGAACATTTACGGATGATGTCAGTGGTTTTTTTTGCTGAGCTCCAGATAATTTTCAAACTGGCCTTCCTCACCTTTCTCTCCTTTGCAGGGCCTCCAGGAGAGTCAAGAACGGGACCCCCAGGAGCTTCTGGCTCCCCTGGGCCTAGTGGCCCCCCAGGGCGCCAGGGTACTCCAGGTGTGAGGGGACCATCAGGACCCCCTGGATATTGCGACTCCTCTCAGTGTGTTGGCATTCCTTACAATGGACAAGGATACACAGGTACAGTCAACACTGTCTAGGTCCTGCATGGTACATTACATAATAGATTAAGTGCATGCAATCTCAGTTCACTACTTCTTTCATTGATCAGACGTGGAGATGTGAATGTAAGTGTTCAAGAGTATTGATTTTTGAAAGCTCGACCCGGAGGACCCAGAAAGCTGTTATACAGTACCTGTTTTCCATAAAAGGTTCAACTGAGCATTTGCGGAGCCCCACCCACGCAGCATAAAAATGATAACTGAGGCAGATTTACCATCACAATTCTTAGTCATTTTTGAAACAATAGGTATTTTATTTCAGACAGAGGTAGACAAAAGAAGGTTTCTTATTTTTAGGCCGAGAACATTGATTCTTCTGACGGACAGGTCTGCCTTGTTTAGTTAACATGGCTAAGTATGGCAAACTCTTTTCCAATGAAAATAGGTAACACTAGCTCCAAAAGTCGCTAAATGTTGCCAGTTGACGTTGAGCGCTCATTTGCATTTTGGTGATGTCATCAGGTACAATTTGCATAAAGCTTAGTGGCTGTGTTGGCTGACTCCCTGCTGCTTGTGGCGCAAGCGCATGCATGGAAGGGAATACATACAACATAATATATTCCGCTTTTTAGAATTAAAATCGCCAAGAAGGTCTGAAAAGTCACTAAATCTAGTGAGACAGTTGTTAATTAGGCAACACTATTTGCTACTGTAAACTAGATTAAGACAATCTGTTCAGGGAGGGGTTTGTTCAGTAAGGAGCCACTGTGTTTCAACACCTCCATACATTTGTACCATTTTAAAACTGGTATGTAAAGTATTCTAGCTAATGATGACTTACATTAAATCAAAAAAGATGTTTGTAACTTTGTTCCACAGAGAAAACTCACACCCTCTTTAACTGTTTGCAGGTTTGGCATAGTAAACCTTCTAAGTCAACTGTGCCACTGTTTCTGAGATGATTGCTCATTTGCTATGGGGCATGTAAGGATAATCACCATGGACATAATTATTGAACACTAAACACAAAAAAACTGAACGGTGCGGACTGGCACTAACATCATCTCACAGCTACACGTTACAGTGATGGCAACCTGCTGGCCTGTTTGCATCTTGAACCATAAACCGTTGGGAAAGAAAACAAAACAGAGACTGCATTTCTACAAAGGAAGGAGCATGTACAAATACCACCCAAAACAACTACTAACAAAGAGGATTTCATAACATCAACAATGTTAATCTAGAGGTGATATGTGTAAATAAAACTAATTGTTTGTGCTTTGTAAATGATTGTATGAACCAGGACATTTCTCTAAAAATCAAGTTAACATCTGTATTGAGCTTGTGCCACATAACCCTCTGCTTACTTACCACCAGCATAACCTTTGTTCACAACGCCTAACGTGACTTAGACAGCTTTAGTCCAGACTGAGGCATGTTCCATTTGTTCCATTTTAATCTTCATGTCCCTTGTGTACGTCGGCCAAACAGTGCCAAATGTAGCTCCCCTGCCATTTCCATGTGTTCTTTGTAGTATGAGCTGGTTATTTTACTATGTCTTATTATCCAAAAGCTTGATGGATTTGATCATCACCGCATTTGGAATAGTTTTTTTTATGTAAGTTGTATGGTACTTTCTAGGAAGATCTAGTATGACACAAGGTATTTGTTTGAAATTCCAAAGTACAATATAATTTAAATTGCATGTGAAAAGAAGAAGAAACCCTATTTTTAATTGGCCGTCCCGCCTATTTTTCTAGCCAACCACTTCCAGCCTGCACCTGAGGTAGAGTCTATACCTGTGGAGCCAGCTGGAGAGTTTGAGGCAATACAATCACCCAGTTACTCACGAATCCAACGAGGAAAGAGATCGCTACCACAAGACAATACAGAAACACTAGCATCATAGCTACAATAAGGAGTTCTCAGAAAGTGTAATATTGAACTAACTTCCATTATCATGTATGTGAAGATGAAGTGATTCTTTGAACAAAACTATTACTTATATGGGTTTGATACCCCTGGCTATATTGAACATATATTTTTTGACATGAGAAAGTTCAGCAAGATGAATACAAACCTACATGTTAGTTCACTACAAACCTGTGTGCTTGCTAACTGTTCCCTTTCAGTGTCTGCTTGTAATATAACTGCAAGTGTTTATCGGACTCCAATGTGTAATGCACTAATCATGTGAAAACCAGCAGAAAGTATGTCGAAGAAAGTATAGTGTGTACTGTATTTTTAAACACTTTCAGACTATCCATGTTGTGTTTGTCAAACTTCAGTATGTAAGACGGTTTCGGACACTCCCAACGGTTAAAAAATAAGGACAATTAGTTCTCCAAAGATGTGTTCATTGTGATGTTTTGTTAGGCCTTTAAACCAAATGATAATCTGATTATTGTAACAAACAAAACTTTTTTTAATTTTAATTTTGTTTTGTTACCAAAGGTGGAATTGCATGTTTGTGTTGTATATTTACCTAGGATTTCTAAGTCAGAATATAGTTGTTGTTTTCTATCAATGCAGTTTGGATTTGGTTGCAAGACTATGGACATAGAATTGCTTTGCTCATGTTTTAACTGCAAATTTTGTGAATTCCACACAGCCTTATTTTCTTATTTATTTCTGAAACAGAAGAGGCATTTTTCAATAAAACTACTGAAAATGTAGCATTTGTTTCAGCTTTCCAGTCATTTTGCCTCTTGTTGTTAATTCTTCAAACAGAACTCACTTCTCACAGCATCTCTCACAGTAACATCGCCTGACACAACTCGCAACCTTCTTTCTTTCTTCCTTTTTAAACTAAACGCCTCCAGACAAAAAATAGTTTATTTGATCTTGAGTGACAAAACAGTTTCTTCAAAACATTAGGCCTAGAGAAATATGCTTTGAAGTCTATTTATTTTGACAGCTAAAGATATTTTGCGCCATCCAGAATGTCACCTTATGTTAGGGCAACAAGAAGAGTAAGGAGAGAGTGTGAAAAGAAACATTTCCAACATGTGAGCAGCTTCACAGTCGTTTTCTACCCATTAAGCATATCTAATGGTGAAATAAAAGATTTACGAGGTAAGGAACCAGTCACGCCATTTCTGTTTATTGTAATAAAGGGAAACCCTGTCTGAGAAGGAGTTTTGCACAAATACCAGAGATAAGGATGGTAGTTGTGAGGTCATAAGGTTGAGATTATCACCACAAGAAGACATGATAGAATTCCTCCATGGAAACCCTTTATGTCGTTACTATTATTTGCACAAGCAATTTATGAGGCACCTTAAACAGTGTTTTGTTGAAGTTATATTTCATGAGAGTTTGGAATTCTTACAGGTAAAGTACAGAATGAGTGTCTGAACAGCTGGTATATGTTAGGCGTAATGGAGAGGGAGACGAGTCTGCTAAAGCATTTCACATACAGGAAGAAAAGAGCTTACGGTGTGCCATTTAAAACTCCTTTTAGCAGTACACGGTCATATAGCCTATGAGTTTAGAAAGCTGTACCACAGAGGGTCATGATGTGGCTGTTATATAAAGCCAATACTTACCTCACAGCACGCTCTCAGACATTCTGGCCTTGTTGAAATATGTTCACACCTGTTATTGGTGATACGCTGTTCATATTATTTCTCAACATCAGGCTCTGATTTTGATTTTAACATCATTCTAGGACACTGTCTAAGACGGTGCTTAGCCTTTAAGTCCCTTTTTTCACCGTCTTCAGTGATGCCTGATACCATCTTCACCATCACCCTGTCTGGTTTCCGTCTGCAGACTTCTTTGTGTTTGCTGACAATCCAGCTTGCATCTGTGTTCACTTTGTGGCAAGAGTTTCAAGTGAGCTGTTCCAGAGTCTGCGGTTGTAACAGATTTTAACTAACAGATTTTATCTCCGGTTGTCCACTTGCAAACAGCAGACAAAGTGTCTCTACCACAGTAGTTGGTTGGACTATTGGTGGAATTATGTAGCATTTCATACCCAATATTAAGGCTTCAACCTGCATTTATTTTTTCTTTTGACTGCTCATAAGCAGGGAGAAAAAACTGTAAACACAACGCAGACATATTGTCGCCTTACGAAGTTGATACGGCAATCTAAATATCCAGCCGACACAAAGCAACATTAGGATTTACTTGTGTTGAGTTGTGTTTCTGGATCCATGGCAAACACAAGGTAAACTTACACAGTATTTAGCTCTATTTCAGTATCCCTTAACTCCTCAGGAAATAAATTGGCTTTTTAGCTGCTAAATGAGCCACTACGTTCACCAGCTAGCTGCTGACTGTGTCTGCTGGCTGTTAAGTGCTAGACAGGTAGCATACGGTGGGTTTATCGGTGACATTTCTGTTAGAAACTAGTACAGTCTGAAATCCAAAATAATGAGATTACAAAGGCATAATGAGATTAAAGATGGTAAAATGCTCTATATAAAGCTTAGGTAAACTGAGCTGGTTGATAATACCCTTTGGATATATATCTTCAAGCTTTTACATTACATATATTTGATGTATTGTTTAAGGAAAATATTGATTAGTGCAGATTTAAAGAGTTATTTTAATGTTCCCTAATGAGATACAGGTAGTTAATGTGCAGACAAACTCTTTTATAACAGAATTCTTAGGCTCTTCACCATTAAAATATCAAAATCTGGAAACTCTTACTGTATTGTCAATAAATGTAATGTGGGATAAGATAAAGAAAGGTGAATATTTTGTAAAACAACACATTTTTTTAATTTCCTTAAAAACCTTTGATGTACTGTTACAAAAGGCCAGACAGTCTCAAAATGTACTTATACATGTACGATATCACATCAAATGGCAAATTCATATCAAGCGTGTGTTCATGACATCAGCGTTGATACGTCAAACCACAACCTGAGGTTCAAAGAAAGCAAAAGTTACAAAGGCAATTCATACTTCTTTGATTTACTGCAGAGCTCCTTCACTAAGTAAAAGTTTAAAGAACACTGCAAGACATTTTATTGCATGTTTGTTTAACAATTTAAAATGTATTTCATGTTATTCATCGAGCAGCCTATTTTAACGGTGAATTTCATATCAGAACCATGACATAATGGAACCATGCATGGGCATTGGGCAGCAGATAAGAGGATTTAGCCTTGTATTGTAAAGTAAGCAGAAGTGATTAAAAGTAGAAGGGGGATAAATTATGAGGATCACATACAGTGGAACACAAACACATGGGAAGATTTCCCATTTTCATAAAAAACATGTTGTAGCTTTACTTGTAATGTGACCTGCTGTACAGTTAACATGTTACTGGAAAATGCATTTCCTAGAGTAAATGTTTGTCAATGCTGAAAAGCTAAATTGCTAAAGCTAAACTTTATTTTTGGCATACTTGCATAAGAAGGGGATGTAGTAAGAATAGCTGGAAAAGTGGGAATGGTTTAACTTAGTATGAATTTCATTGAAATGTTGGAAAATACCAATAATGTTTTAAACAAAAATTGAATATTTTATTCATACAGTATGATGAAAAATGACATAGTATAGAGTGTTGGAAAAAGTCATGGTATAGTATGTCAAAAAAATTCTGAAATTAATTTTCACATTGACCTTTGTGTAAAAGGTCAATGTAAAAAAAAGTTCATAGTGTAGTAAGTCAGAAAAAGTGATAAAAAAGTCACAGTATAGTATGTTGAAAAAAAGTGATAAAAAGTTATAGTACAGCGTTTTCAAAAAAATTATAATATAGCATGTTGAAGAAACTCATTGTATAGTATGTTGAAAAAAGTAATGAAAATAGATAGATAGAATCGAATGTAGTATGTCAAAAAAAGAAATAATAAAATCATGGTATAGCATGTCAAAAAAATCCTATTATAGTAATATGTCAAAAGTGGTCATTAAAAAGCAATAGTATAGTATGTCAAAAAAGTCTTAGTACAGTATTTTGACAAAAAGTGATGATATAGTGTGTCGTAAACAGTAATTAAAAAGTCATAGTATAGTATGTAAAAATAAAGTGAATAAAAGAAATAATATATTGTACTGTATGTCAACAAAAGTGATAAAAGTAAAAGTCTAGCATTTGCGAGAAAAAGTGATAAAAAGTCATGGTATAGCATGTCGAAAAAAGTCAAACAAGTCACAGGATAGTATAGTAAAAAATGATAAAAATATTATGCATGACAGTTTTAACACTTTTTTCAGCATACTGTGAAAAATGTGATAAAAATGTCATAGCATAATATACCCAAAAAAATGTAAAAAACTTCACAGTATGGTATGTAAAAAAAATGATAAAGCATGTTGAAAAAGTCATAGCATGTTGAAAAAAGTTAAAAAAAGGCATAGCATAGTATATCGAAAAGATTGATGAAAATTCTGAGTATGGTATGTAAAAAATGATCAAAAAGTCATAGTTTAGCATGTCGAAATGGTCATAGTATGTCAAAAGAAATGATAAAAAATCATAGTCTGTCAAAAAGTCTTAGTATGTCGAAAAAAGTCATAGTTTGTGTCAAAAAAATCAAATTATAGTAATATGTCGAAAGAGGTGACAAAAAGCAGTAGTATAGTATGTCTAAAAAAAAGTCATAGTATATGTGTCAAAAAAGTCAGATTACAGTATTTTGACAAAAAGTGATAATATAGTGTGTCGTAAACAGTACTTAAGTCATAGTATAGTATATCAAAAAAGTGGTAAAAAAATCATAGTGTAGTATGTCGAAAAAAGTCATAGTATAGCATTTCAAAAAAGTCATAGTATAGAATTTTGATAAAAAGTGATAATATAGTGTGTTGTAAACAGTAATTTAAAAATCATTGTGTATTTTGCTGAAAAATGTATGTAAAAGTCATAGTATAGCATGTCGTAAAAAGTCACAGTATGGTATATAAAGAAGTGCTAGAAATGTATGTAGTATAGCATGTTGATAAAGTCATAATATTGTATGTCATAAAAGTGCTAAAAAAGTCATTGCATATTTGGTGAAAGATGTATGTAAAAGTCATAGTGAAGCATGTTGAAAAAGTAATAAAAAAGTAATTGTGTATTTTGTTTAAAACAATTATAAAAATGTCATAGCATGTTGAAAAAGTAATAGCATGACAAAAAAAGTGATGTCGACAATAGTGAAAAAAATCATAGTATTGTATGTCAAAAAAAAAGTTATAGTATAGCATTTCGGAAAAAGTGATAAAACTCACAGCATAGTATTTTTTCTAAAGTGATAAGAAAGTGTATTATGTTGAAAAAGTCATGTTATAGTATTCTGTATAAAAAGTGATAAAATGCGTTAGAATTTTACGTCGAAAAAAGTGATTAAAACGTCATAGTATAGCATGTCAAAAAAGTCATAGCACGTCAAAAAAAGTGTTACATACAGATATATACAGTATAGTATGTTGAAAAAAGTCATATAGTTGTGTACTGTAGTAGTTTGTTTTTCTTTCACTTTGTATATTTTACCTGAAAACAAAAAAGATTTAATCACTCAACCTTCTGCATTCCAAACAGTCTCTCATCACTCTCAGCCGTCTGACCTGACAAAAAGTATTAGGATTTTGGCATATTTGTATCTTTCACTTCACCTCAAAAGTCCCTGAAACAGAATAGTTTCACACAACCTTTGACTTCCAAACTTTCTCTTATCACTCTAAGATGACATAATTGTCTCTTTGACTTAGTATATTACACCTCAAAACTTCTTAGAGTGATAAAAAAAGCATAGTATATCAAAAAAAGTCATACAAAAAAAAACATAGTACAGAATGCCAGAAAAACACGATTAAAATGTCATAGTATAGCATGTTGAAAAAGTCATAGTCTACCATGTCAAAAAAGTCTTAGTATGTCAAAAAAAGTGATAAAAAAAGCATAGTATATTATGTCTACAAAATTCATAGCATGTCAAAAAAGTGATAAAAAAAGCATAGTATAGTATGTCGAAAAAAGTCATAGCATAGTAGAATGACAGAAAAACACAGTTAAAATATCATAGTATAGCATGTTAAAAAAGTCATAGTATAGCACGTCAAAAAATATCATAGTGTGTCAAAAAAAGTACTAAAAAATGCATAGTATAGTATGTCGAAAAACGTCATTAGCACAGTATGTTGAAAAATGATTAAAAAAAGGTCATAGTATAGCATGTCGAAATATTCATAGTATATTTGTTGACAAAAGTGATAAAAAGTCAAAGTATAC
>NC_048426.1:17285279-17311948 GCF_013103735.1 Etheostoma cragini | reverse complement strand
TATTAAAATGTCATAGTATAGCATGTTGAAAAAGTCATAGTCTACCATGTCAAAAAAGTCTTAGTATGTCAAAAAAAGAGATAAAAAAAGCACAGTATAGTATGTCGACACAATTCATAGCATGTCAAAAAAGTGATAAAAAAAGCATAGTATAGTCTGTCGAAAAAAGTCATAGCATAGTAGAGTGACAGAAAAACACAGTTAAAATATCATAGTAGAATGACAGAAAAACACAGTTAAAATATCATAGCAAAGCATGTTAAAAAAGTCCTAGTATAGCACGTCAAAAAATATCATAGCATGTCAAAAAAAGTACTAAAAAATGCATAGTATAGTATGTCGAAAAACGTCATTAGCACAGTATGTTGAAAAAATGATAAAAAAGGTCATAGTATAGCATGTCGAAATATTCATAGTATATTTGCTGACAAAAGTGATAAAAAGTCATAGTATACTATGATGAAATAGTCATAGTACAGTACATTGAAAAGATTGAAAAAAGGTCATAGCATATTTTGTTTAAAAAGTCATATAGTCATATACTATAGTAGCTTGTTTCTCTTTCACTTAGTATATTTTACCTGAAAACTTGCCAAAACATAAGATTCAATCACTCAACCTTCTGCATTCCAAACAGTCTCTCATCATTCTCAGCCGTCTGACCTGACAGAAGGTATTAGGATTTTGACATATTTGTATCTTTCACTTCACCTCAAAAGTCCCTGAAAAAGAATGGTTTCACACAACCTTTGACTTCCAAACTTTCTAATTATCACTCTAAGATGACATATTTGTCTTTTTGACTTAGTATATTACACCTCAAAACTTCCCTCAACGTAAAACGCCATTGTACACTATGTTGGAAAAAAGTGATACAAAAAAAAAACATAGTACAGAATGCCAGAAAAACACAATTAAAATGTCATAGTATAGCATGTTGAAAAAGTCATAGTCTACCATGTCAAAAAAGTCTTAGTATGTCAAAAAAAGTGATAAAAAAGCACAGTATAGTATGTCGAAAAAAGTCATAGCATAGTAGAATGACAGAAAAACACAGTTAAAATATCATAGTAGAATGACAGTAAAACACAGTTAAAATATCATAGTATAGCATGTTAAAAAAGTCATAGTATAGCACGTCAAAAAATATAGTATGTCAAAAAAAGTACTAAAAAATGCATAGTATAGTATGTCGAAAAACGTCATTAGCACAGTATGTTGAAAAAATGATAAAAAAAGGTCATAGTATAGCATGTCGAAATATTCATAGTATATTTGCTGACAAAAGTGATAAAAAGTCAAAGTATACTATGATGAAATAGTCATAGTACAGTACATTGAAAAGATTGAAAAAAGTCATAGCATATTTTGTTAAAAAAGTCATATAGTCAAATACTATAGTAGCTTATTTTACCTGAAAACTTGCCAAAACATAAGATTCAATCACTCAACCTTCTGCATTCCAAACAGTCTCTCATCACTCTCAGCCGTCTGACCTGACAAAAAGTATTAGGATTTTGGCATATTTGTATCTTTCACTTATGTAAGATAAGATAACATATGTCTTTTTGACAGTAAATTACACCTCAAAACTTCCCTCAACGTAAAACGCCATTGTACAGTATGTTGGAAAAAAGTGATAAAAAAACCCAGTATAGAATGCGAGAAAAACACGATTAAAATGTCACAGTATAGCATGTCAAAAATGTTATAGTATATTTAAAAAAAAAAAAAAGCAATTCAAAAGACGTGTTGGAAAGTGCGTTTATCTCCTCAAAACAATTGGTTAGGAATGAGACACATCTTTTCCCTAAATCTGTTTCACTTCTTCATTCCTGTAGGCCTTGAAATTATTTGAACCCTATAAGATTTGAACACTCAATCTGTCTTCCATTTATTCTCTTATCACACTGAGCTAAACTGCCACACAAGTACCTGCTTTTGTGATGTGTTCATGGACCTGAAAACTTACTGAAACATAAGATTTGTTTCTGATGTTCCGGCTGTTGAATCAGAGGATGACCAAAGTGATACTGCGATGTGGAGAAATAGGCCGGGGAGAACTGGGAAACCCAAGCATGTCCAGACCTTTGACCAGCAAGGCCAGCCAACCTTTCAACAGCTGAAGATCCGCCATGTTGGTGTAAAGACGTCCGCAGGAACTGCCTGTGACTTCTCTATCAGATCATCATTTTACGTATCGTTTTTTATCATGGATAGATATAAAAGACACACAGAGATCATATTTGTTAGTTTATATTTAATGTTCATCCATGACGAGTTACAGTTCGTGGTACTAGCTAGCACACAATACAGAACAGGTAATCTGGACAGTTATTTAAGTTCTAAGTATAGAAACAGGTTAATATCCTAGTATATTGGAGTTAAGACAGTAGTATGATGTATAAACAGTAGTTACAGGAACAGTAGATGTGCGTACACTTACGGTATAGACTACTAAATGCATGGTTTTGGAATATGTAGACACATAAGTTTGGGTGTATGTGGTATTTTCCTTGTCCCTTTGTGAAGACTGGGAGGCCCACCAACACTTCAATGTATTATTCACCCTTTGACACTATGGGCACTTAGTCTTTTATTGTTGCCATGAAAGACTTGTCAAAGAAAAAAAGAATACGGAGAGATAATGTGTTATTGTAACCACCCTGTGATGCATGATGTGTGAGAAACTACTTACCTGTTTATTTAACTTCCACCATGTTTTCCATTTTGGAGACATGTTGGTTAATATTGTGAAGATAGGAAAGAAAATGTTTGGACACATTTATTTAGTGGGGAAGAGTGTTGTGACCCAGAAGCATTATTTTCTAATTTTCTAATTTTCTAGATTAGGCATATGATTACAATTCTGTTGGGACATCACTGCAATTTCATTGTAATTTCATCTTATAAATATTCTGCATATTATTCTGATTTCTGTTACTGAAAGGTGAAAGTTCAGTGACCAGCGCAGCAGCCTGGGAGAAAGCTGAGCCAAGTGAAATTAGAAAATAGAAAAATAGAAGACAGAGTCTGTTTGAAGTGTGCAACATATTGCATGTCAAAAATATTGATAATCATTATAATCAAGTCATAGTGTAGTATGTCAAAAAAAGGGAAAAATTCATAGTATATCAATTCCAAAAAAGTCATAGTATGTCAAAAATATTCCTCAAAAAGATGGATAAAAAAAATCATAGTGTGTGGAAAAAAAGCGATTAAGTCATGGTATAGCATGTCAAAAACAGTGGTTGAAAATTCATAGTATTGCATGTCAAAAAAAGTCATATTGCAGTACATCCGAAAAAGTGATTACAAGTCATAGTACAACATGTCAAAAATAGTGATTAAAAAGTCATAGAATTGCATGTAGTATATCCCATAAAGTGATTACAAGTCATAGTATGTCAAAAAAATTGATGGAAAAGTTGTGTATTTTTGTTGAAAAAAAGTGTATTGTGTAAAAAAAATAAAACGTTCACATTAGAGCATGTCAAAAAAAGTCATAAAAGTCATGTTACAGTATGTAGAAGAAGTCATAATATATTATCTAAAAAGAAAAGTGAAAAAAGTCATAGTACAACACACATAAAACGCCACAGGTTTATGTAAAAAAAAATTCATAGTACAGTATTTCCAAAAAGTGACAGTACAGCGTGTCAAAAAAGTTATAATATAGTACGTCCAAAAAAGTGAAAAAATTAATAGTATTGTATGCCAAAAAAAAATCTATAGCATGTAAAAAAATGATAAAACGCCACATCATAGTATGTCAAAAAAATCGTAGTATAGTATTTTAAAAAAAGGGATAGTATAGTATTTTAAAAAACTCATAATATAGCATGTCAAAAAACAAGATAAAACGCTGCAGTATAGTATGTCAAAAAAAATCATAGTATAGTATTTCGAAAAAAAGTGATAATATAGTATGTCAAAAAAGTCATTGTATAGTGTGTCAAAAAAATGATAAAAAAGTTGTGTATTTTGTCAAAACAATTGATGAAAAAGTCATAGTATAGCATGTCCAAAAAAATAAAAAGTCAAAGTCTAGCATTGCAAAAAAAGTGATACAAAGCGATAGCATAGCATGTCCAAATAAAAGTCATAGTAAAGCAGGTCAAAAATGTCATAGCGTAGTATATTGGAAAAGGCCTAATAAAGTCATAGTATAGTATGTCAAAAAAATGGAAAATAATCATATGCCAAACAAAAAGTCTATAGCTTGTCAAAAAAAGTTATAAACATCATGGTATAGTATGTCGAAAAAAGTCATAGTTTATGTATAAGCCACTGTGCCACAAATGCAGTAAGTTGAAAAGTATAGTATGTTGAAAAACGTCATAAAACAGTCATAGTGTAATATGACAAAATATGAGTAAAAAAGTAATGGTATAGTATGTTGAAAACATAAAAAGTCCACTCAAAAAGGCTTAGCCCATACAGTGATCTGACCAAGGGTGAGAGTTTGCCTCCTTGTTGATGGAACAGTGATAACGTCTCGGGTTACGTATGTAACCCTTGTTCCCCGAGATAGGGGAACGAGACACTGCGTCGGTTACGACACTATGCCTAAAGGCGTTCCCATAGTGTCGTAACCGACGCAGTTCGAGTTCCCCTCGAAGGGGAACGTCTCGGGTTACGTATGTGACCCTTGTTCCCCTAGATAGGGGAACGAGACACTGTTCTCGGGGAACAAGGGTTACATACGTAACCCGAGACGTTCTCCACGAAGGGGAACCACTGAGCTACCATGCCACCAAATACAGCATGTCACAGCGTAGTCATGCAAAACACCCACATTATGAACGCAGAAAAAGCCTGAAAGAAGCACAAAACTTAAACGTTGATAATACAAAAATTGTAAAAGATGTCTGAAAGCTAAATCATACTTTAATATATGAAGGATTTGTGAACGGTCTAAAGTAGAAATGGCCGAGAAAAGTTGAATAAAAGCAAAAATGTCCTTAAAAAGCGGACCATTTTCATATTTGAATGGTTGTTGTAGCTGAAAGTAGGCAGAAGTGGTAAGCAACCTAAAATCGTACGGAAGAATTGTATAACAAAAATTCTGCGGAATCGGCATTCACACAATTACAATGCAGACTCTACAAAGAGATAGAGAAAGTCTAAAGAAAGACAAATTGTTTACATTACATCATATTGATACATTATATCTTGTTTGTTTAATCTGTGCAAAAACAAATTTTAAAGAACATGTACTTTTTTACTTTAGAGGTTCTGACCTGTTGTATTTGGACAGAGCCAGGCTAGCTATTTCCTCTTTTTTCAGTCTTTGTGCTAAGCTAATCTAACTCTCTGCTAACTGTAGCTTCATTTTTTGTGCACAGATACAGGTAGAGAAGTCTTCTCATCAAACTCTTGGCAAGAAAGCATTTCCTACAATGTGACCTATTCCTTTAATGGTGCAGGAACCACATGTTTGGCTCAAAGATCCTTCAGCAGGGTGGACACATGTAGTCACATGACCTTTACTATGGGCTTCATCACACATGTAACATAAACTGACATATTACATTGTGTCTTTGTAAAAGAGTTGAGCTGAGGTTTCCAACCTACAAAGGGATAATGAGAGGGGTCGACAAATATGGCTTTTTGATGACTACTTAAAATTAAGCTTTTTTAAATTAGACCACCTCAGGTACAAGCCAACATTCTTTTCTGATTTTATATTTTGTTTTATGGCAAAAGAATTATTTTACTTTTGGTGTGTGGACAAGCCTCTGAAACTATGTGATGTTACTAATTATTCATTAGTATGGATACTTTTGTTGAATCCCATCAAAAAAACAAAAACAACAATTTGTAAACAGTATTATCACATCATACATTTCATACTGTGGCTAATCTCAGCTTGGCTTTAATGTGGTTTAGAGAGGAACTCGCTTGACAAAGACAACCAGACACTAATGTACAGGAATTGCTTTGCCTGAAGCAGCCACCCACTGGAACGGAGTGGCTTTGATTCTCGCCAACCAAAACGTAAGGAAGGAATGAAGTAGTGCTTTTGAACTCAGAGGGGGGTTGACTCCTCACAGGGCAAATATTCAGTCAGCATTCAGAGAGGTTTCCAGTGACCGAGATGCCAAAAGCAACAGCGGCGCAGCACTCCCCTTTGACTATGGAAAGAGGAGAGCCCACAGTTCTCCAGCTGACCTTGTAAAAACTGAGCTTCGATTGTAAATTATTCCTCTTAAAAACACGTGTCCTCATTTGCTACGCTGCGTTACCTGCCACCAAAATGTCCTCCAGACAGGAAAAAAAACAAAGAACTGCAGTGTTTTTTCTTGATAAACATCACAATTGGTCCACACCAATGGTCCGTTTTAGTTGGTTACTGCTGCATATATATAGTATCGTGCAACTTAAAGCACTGATACAAGAGACGTGTAAGTCTCAAAAGGAAACTTTGAAAACACTTAGTTCAAAATTGGAAGCCAAGATTTCATCAGTCCAGTTAATGGTTGTGACGGGTTTTTAACCTGATTGTTTTAAGCAGGGCAGTGGTGGCCTAACCAGAAACAGAAGGAAGGTTGTTGACCCAATCCCTCGGACGCCAATCTGGATGGGGAAAGTGAAAATCAGCCTTTGGCCCTTCCTCATCACCCCTACTGAGTGGCCAACAGATCTTTGTGGTTGTGCTGGACAGCTTCCAGGTGGGAATGTGTTACTGTGTGAATGGCGTGGGATCTGGGTATTACTGATAATGAGAGCATTACTCTCAGTTAAACTCCTCTCTGAATAAATAAAAGTGAAAAAGACAAAAACAAATGTGCATTCCTCAGATTGTAATACTCAACATTTCAATCCTGGTTGATTAAGCAGCACCTGTGGTTCCCATGATGACAGCAGTTTAATAATACAGTGTACACTTTGTGAACTCCTTTGTCAGAAATGAATCAGAAGAGCAACTGGTGTATTTGTTTAAAGTGCAGTAAAACAAATACTTTTCTTTTATTAAAAAGTAGTCAGTCCCAAAAAAAAATTCCACAGTAGTAGTAGTTTTCCTCAAGACAGCAGTAATGTAAGTTTACGTTGCTGAGAAGCCTGCAACTCTTCTTTTAACAGCTCACTGTGGCTGCCCCTTCTTGTGCTGCTGTGTTGCCGCTGTGGTGTCTGAGCAGTGCTGGATGATGTGTTGATGGGAATCCGATACACCACCGCCATTCAAAATTTAGAAATAATCCACTGATGAAATACACAGTGTGAACAACAGTTAGCATTAACCTGTGGAACATATACATTGTGTTTCCTGTGGCTGCTTGACAATAATAGTCACTCTGTGTTTGTTGCTTTAAATGTACAGCAGCAGAAGGAACCGTTATTTTTTGCAATAATAGTATTTGAACACAGCTCTGATATGGCTGTGAAAATGGAAAGTGGCTCAGATAGGTAAAAATGGGATTGGGACAGCACTTCACCAGATAACGTTACCTTGGCGACGTTTAATAACAAAGATATTGCTAAAACTTGCCAGTTTGGGGTTTGTGCTTCGTGCTGTTGTTTACATTGTAATTCCTGGATTTCCCTAAGGTCTCCGCAGTAAACATCACAACGTCTTGTACTGGGGTTAATTCCCTTTGGTGAAGACTGCAAAGATGCAGCTCACCTCAACGCGCACCCCGTTCTGTAAGTCCGGACTTTGGGATTGCTCCTTTTTATTCCTCTGTCTATCATACTAGAAGTTGCACCGAAGTTTTGAGTGAGCTCAGATGGTGTATTTATTGAGAGATGATGGTGGTCTAAGATGTCTTGTTGTTGTTGTTGTGAAAGCATGGCTAATGAGGTGAAACTCATCCAGCGGAACATTGTCACAGGAGAGTGGTTGAAAGGTGCATGCAGGGACATTGTCAAATTAAATTCAGCATCCAGGAGCGGGGGTGTCTAATAACTGATTGATTCAACATTCTCCTTCATCCTTTTCCTCCAAAATCAGTTTACATATTTATTCGTTCCTTCTGGGACTTTTTATATGCTCTCAGGCAGCTGTGAAACATTTTATTGGAATAAGTCATCCCAACTTTTGAAATGGTCCATCTGCTTCTATTAGAACTCACTTATTTCAGCCTCATTTTCCAGTACTTTCTGCCCAGTGAGGTTTTACAGTATTACAAGCCAAATGATGCAGAAATCAAGAGTCTTGCGGCAGCCTTTAGTGCCTGTAGTTAGCATTTCTCACTAAATATATCAGACATCCCAATGCAGCTGCTTGTCAGAGTGATCTAGCATGAGTGAAGAATGACGTGTAAAAAACAAAAACTGTTTCATTTTGTATTGATTAAGTTACAACCATTTGTAAGTACAGATGACTGAATTCATGGAAAAGGTTTAGTTGTTTCTCATGCAATCAGATGTTGAATGTAAAATGAGATGAGATAAAATTAACAGTATGCCTTGGAGGATACTTTCTGGGGACATGAGACAGCCACAATTTAAGACAGTTCAGCTGAGCTGGAACAGGATGCTCTTATATACAAGCACTAAGCGATGAACAAATATCTGTTAGTAAGCGTTTAACATCTTGCTTCAGAGACGGGCACACTGGAATGAAAACGTTTCGACAGAAAGAAGTTAGTCTGTGAATGGCGCAAAACTCATCATCATTCCAATGATCAGAGGATCCGCTCACCAAAGCAAATCCTGGTGTGAACAGACCTTGAAGTTTGCTAATTAACACAAATCCTGTTTGTTTAATCCGTACAAAAAACATTGTGGTTTTAAAACCACAAGGGGCCAAATACCAGAGGCCTGAATTAATGACTTCCACAAGACTGGGTTCTTGTGGCTATGAAGATTAGAGGGGTTGGTAGGCAGAGTTTTTTGCCTTCGTAAGGAGCCAGGCTACCCGTTTCCCCATTTCCAGTATTTGTGACATGCTGTGATAACCCTCTTATGGGTGTAACGTCATATTTAAAGCACTGATATGAAAGTAGAATCAATCCTCTCCAACGACTCTTGTTAAGAAAGCAAAAGAGCATATTTCCCAAAATGCATAACTCTTCCTTCAAGCATTTTCAGAGGCATTAAGAGGAAAAATTTAGCTGTATTTCATTTTTATTTCAAGGACTTTTACAGGCATGAAGGGTTTAAGGTGTCCAGTATTTCACAAGGAAGAAAAAATAAACGACTAAAGATACCAGATTTTTTTCTTGATCCCCTCAAATTTATCTCGACATCGACTGGGAGGTCCCATCCCTGAGGTTGGAAACAACCACATCAAAATCAGCCATGAAGTATTATTGATAACTGATAGCTGACCCATGGAAATGCTGAAATACTGTGCATACAAAAACAACGTAACCACACGTTACGCTCTGAGTTCATTCAGATGTTACTGGAGGTGATGGCTTGGAGGTCTGACTGTTTGTTCCTGGACAGTCACTGCCTAAGCTCTCAGAGAAGTGAGGAAAAACGCTTACTGGAGTTAACGTAATGCTGTGTCACTGTTTCCTCGCACTGCAACTTTGAGAACATTCTCTCCAGTTTCCCCTCCAGGCCACAGCAGCTGACAGATAAGCCGTCATGATGACCTGTGAACCCGCAACGGAGGAAGAGTCTCCGTGACTCAGCCCCCAGAGGTGTCTGAGAATGTGAGGGAAAGAAGCCTGCTGTTCCAGGAATTTTGTGTCAGCACCAGTTATGTTTGTTATATTTTTTGTTTTGCTACATTGTTTTAAGAGTTAAAGATAATTAAAGCTACTTGAAAAAGAAGAAAAACGTTTTACCATCAAGTGGTTTAGAGTTCTAGAGTAATTACAAAAACACCATTCAACTATAGCATGATTTCCAACTTTTCCACGATCTCCGGGATTAATTTTAATGAACTATTTTACTGATCCATAAAGGGATGGAAAGCACAACAATTTTTATTTCATGATCTATTGAAAATGTCATTATTATTACTTTCTATGATGTAATTGAACATGATTTTGCTTTCATTCCTTGTTTCGAGTTGGGTTAGTTATGATATTTATTGAAGTTTGAGCATTGCACAGAAACAACACTGTCAGATCTGCTAATTGTCCATGACACCTGTTTTACTAGTTGGCCTGAGAGTTTTTCAGTTTTTAAACCTCATTAGTAGTGAGCCATACATTTTAAAGTTTGCCAGAGGAAAGACCCCGGGGTCATCAAACACTAAAGAGTTTATCTCCTATGAGAATGAACCGGAAGATGCTTTAGGATATGGCAGGGAAAGCAGGAGGATGTTTCTGGGGAGAAGGATGTACGGGCTACCATGCTTGTACTGCTGCCTACATGACCCAGACCTCGGATGAGTGTAATAAAATGGATGGATGGTTGGTGCTAGAGAATATAAATTCAGGAGGTAACCAAAACAACATTATCATTCTTAGGCCTAGCCAGCTGGGCAAAACTTAAGTGTAGAGGTTGTTTTAGTTTCAATTATTCTGCAAAGGTGTTCTTTTTACATTGTGTTAAAAATTTGACCTTCATTTGACGGTTAAGTCCATAGACTCTATCTTACCAGAGACGGAGTTAAATTGATTTGTCAATTATTTCAACTGGCTCAGGAAAGGGAGTCTTGACACCATGACAGATTGGGGAACTGGTCTGTTTTGACTGTAAATGGGAAGGCAGCAGTTCTTATCCACAAATATGACACTAGACTACTTGAATTAAAGCTTCACTTTGTTTCTATGAAACTGACTGACAAAACAAGCCTAATTTCATCCATACTGCTGCAGTTAACAAGTTTTGAACAGCCAGCGGAATGAAACTACGGGCACAGCAGCCATTCCATGTGTCCCTCGCTGGTCATTTGGAGGCACTTTTACAGCTTCACACCGAAGGCATTGTCGGACGTCTCAGTGGAGCATGGTAGTTTAAGGTTACAGAACATATAGTACATCATGACTCCGTGCGTTAACATGGTGTTTCCATCACAGCCTATAAAGTTGTCATCATGATGAAATCTAGCTACACATTGTACAACCTGTATCTGTATATGTGTCATTGTAGCTAGAACAGTTTAAAATCCCAAATGATGTATCTTGTTCATTCTCTTTTGAACTTTCCCGCAGGGTGACATGAGTAATTTCTTCCTCAGACTATAAAAAAAAGGTTGTGGGGGAGACATTCCAAGTGGGTGATAGTGGAATGCCCCCCCACTACCTTTTCATCAAGTAGATAATGGTGGAGGTTTTATAATCCTGTTCCTACCAGTGATGGATTTCACAGACAATCACCGTCTGCTCTTCACTGCTGTGCTGTCAGAGAGGAACCGCATGACAACTCTAGCGGTTGTGGTCTTCCCTTTTCCACCTCCTCTTTTTCCCAATGAAGCATATCTGACTACTGGTGACTTTAAATTAATTTCAAGTGCACTGGAAAAAACAATTTTGGAATCTTGTTCTTGTTTTTAGTACTTTCGTATTTTAAGTCTACTTGGCACTTTGGTTTAAATATTGTACAAAGTAAATATTGTGAATACTATTGTAATTTGTTTGTCTGCAACTTATGTTGTGTATTGTCGCAGTAAGACCCTGTGTCTCATTGAGATTATTGAATTCAATAAATAGATGGACCGTGTTTTAGCACATTTTACATTAAAAAAAAAAGGTGCTGTGCAACATTTCAATTTAGTTTAGATTGAGATTAGGTAAATGTAAAGTAGTGGATTTTATGAGTAGCCTAGGACGTTTGTGACATTACCCACTACAGGGTTTGGGGTCATCACTCCTTAACCCCCAGAAAGTATTGTTAAGAAGTTCAGTTTATGAAGAAGTATTGATTACCACACTTGCTATCTTCCAGACATTGTGACCTAAATTATAATGATTAATCATCCTAAATTTGCTCAAAAAGTTGAAACTGCTAACTCGCTAACTTCTGTTTGTTGCTTTATAATGCTTTTCAGCCATTTCTATTTAGCAATATATGCAATTTAGTTCATTGTTGCCACAACAACAATAATATAACAAAGACCTGAGGAGGTGAACCCAAATACAGGATGCCACAGTCAATGGCAACTACAAGAAAAAAAACATTTTATTCCAGGTCTGTGCAAGCATGGCAAAACTGGTCACCAGAACAGAACAAAAGAAATGATCCAACAAAGACTTAACTGACTTGAATACAAACTATTCACTAAGGGAGAGGGGGGGAACGGGGGCAAGGACAGATCAGTTGGAAAGAAGAAGAAGGCTGAGGACCGTCAAGCACAATATTAGGTGGGTAGTTTGGGATGCATGTGCACGGGGGTCTTGTGAAGCCGCGAACATGGGGATGGAAAGGCAGAGATCACCTGAGACATGACAAACAGAGGGAGCAGGCACATGGGGAAACACGACTTGACCTCCGCCAATGGGAGCTGGTGACGCGTGCTGTGGCTGATGAGGCCTCGTGACATCAGGCGAGACGCCACTGGCCTTGGCTGACGCTGGCAGGGGACCCGGAAGTGCTGGAGGCCAGGTGGTTGTTGCCGCTGGAGGTATCGATGGAGGCTGACGAAGCGGGCTGAGTGACCGGAATCGCCGAGGCCAGAGGGAAGTTGTCAATGCGTGAGCAAAAACAGTTGGGTGTTGGTTAAGGACAGACCAGTTGGAAAGAAGAAGACAGGTGTGTTAGGATGTGTGTACAGAATAACAAGGGTCCAAGGATGGGGCAACTGAGGAGGAGGCATTGCCCATTGCTATTGAGAAAGACCTGTCTAATAAGTAGGAAAATAACAATTTTAGGGTAGTGTCCCTTTTGCCGACAAACTTCTCAAGGTGATACAATGAGATCGAGTGATCCAAAGTATTGAATGCAGAGCTAAAATCCAGAATTATAAGGTGTGAGTAAAAGGTTGTTCGTTACTATAATTAGAGCATATTCAGTACTGTAAAAGTGATATGGATTTTTTTCACACATACTACATTGTTTTAACACATTATGTTAAGTATTCAAAAAAGAAATCAATTCTAAATAAACAGTCTTCTCTGAAAGTTTTGATAAGGCAGAGGATGTGCTTCCTGGCCTTGGTTGTAACGTTTGGGTACTTTTGCTAGTTAGCCGGGCATGCTAACAATTTCAGGTTATGTTAGGACAATTAAACACACTTTTTAACGTATTTCTTACACTTTTGCTCTTGTTTTTTGTTTTTGGAAAGGCTTAGAAAAGACTCACTCCAAACTCAGTACCACCCTTACTAAAGAAACCATGCACTGTCATCATCCATCAATATTGGAGAATTCCAAAGCTTAGTTACGGTTGTTAAATTATGATTGGACAAGTAATGTTTTGGGGAGTTATGAGAACAGTCAATTAGTGAATCCAACTGAAACATATTCAATAGTTCATCTATTCTTGTTGTGTTTGGCCCCGGTCAAAACAAGTCTGATTCATGATGTTCTTTGCTTCTCTTGTTTCAGGAGGTGAACAGCAATACCAGAACACAGCATAATATCCCTGTAATTTAGTCCAACCACTGCCATTAGGAGGGCCAGGTCCTTTTTAAACAAAATGAATTATTATTCTTTCATAGTCTAAGAGATCTTCATCTGAACAACAGGGGTCTTTTCTTCTCATGGTTTTAATGTTCGGAAATGTTCTGGGAACAAAAAAACTAAAGATTCAACATACCAGTATAAAAAAATAGGATCCTGCTGTAGTTTAATGTAAAAAAGACAAAACGTTTAATTTTAAAACATCTAAGAACTAGGCTGTTGTTTGAAGTGTAGCCTGCTGTTTCTCTTTAGTTTGTCTCACAAAGCATGGTGCTCTATTTTTTCGCAAATAACATGCTGACATTTTAGCATGAATCTGAGAAAAGCACCGCCTGGTAATCTATTGGAAACTTCATCACTAGTTTAAACTGATTAAGGCTGAGAGCACTAAGTCAATTTTTACTGGCAGTTTGACCATTTTGCCGAAATTAATCATATTTTCTGTTTAAACTTATAGCACTGCTGCTGTGCAAAATAAAGTAGTCAAATCATTGTCTGATCTCATGATGCTTTTACAATAAATCATGAATGGAAGGTTTTGATGTCTGATGAAGTTTGCAATTTGGGTGTCATTTTTGGCCCCAAATGTCAGCTGACCGGTGATTAAAAGTCTGTTTGTGGTTTTGTGGTTCTGTTTTAGCCCTCAAATTTATATAAAAAGGGTACCGCTCAACAAACTATTACACCGTTAAATGACTTGAAGTTTCTTCCAGATTAGAACATGAGTGGATGAACTTTAACATTAGTACTGATGTCAATGTTATTCTGCTTTATCTTGTTTAACCAATGTCAGATGAAAGAAAATTGTAGTTGAACTTTTAAATTGACCTTATTTTTGGACAATAAGAGAAATTAAACAGTGGCAGTTTTATCCTTTCAAAAAGGCTGCGACTATCTTCTCTTTCTCCAGGTGTATTCTCTGATTTAAAATATTTGTTCTACATTATGTCATCTCCTCAATGTTAAATCATGTGGCGTTTTATTTAGAAGGACAGTTCCACATTTGCTGTACATTCCCAGTGTGTATGTGGCTATAATATAAAGTAAAGGCATTTACTGAAGTACGGAGTATCACTGAAGCATGATCTTGTTTAAATGGAAAAGCTTCAGTTTGTCCAGTCTCTTCACTCACTTGCAAGTGACAGGTAAGATGATAACGAAATGTCCTTCTCTCTCCAAACCCAACAGACTCTCCCATTGTTAAGTCAAAATTAATATATTTTCACTTGGATATCTATCTTGACTTGAGCTTTTGGGCCAAACTGTACCGTAGCTGGGGGTTTGTTTGGGTTTATGGGGCTTCTTATCCACTGATTAATGTATAGATTTCTTTCTCTTCATACTTTTATAACCTAAAGATCCAACCTTTCTTCCACTCAGAATTGAGTTACATACAGGAGACACCAGAGACTCCCAACAGTGAAGGTGATTTTCTTGTCTGCAAACCTCCCATTTTCCTTTGTTTAGCTTAAAAGTTTAAAGCTTCCCTCTGGGCTGTTTTCACTGCAATTTCCATCTGAGGGGTTTGTTACACAACTTGCACAATGAAACTGATCCTGGCTCATTTAAATTGTCCTTTTGACTTTGTGGTTTAAGGTGTGACTTCGAGACTACAGTAGTACATCACGTGTCCTTCCAATCTTTCTTCTCTTTCACTCTCTTCTTTGATCAGAAAATTGTGAAGAAAAATGTAACCACTGCTTATTTTGTAGAGATGCCGTTATGCCCATCTAACAGTAGGAGGCTGAACTCTGTGGTTAGGTAACTTGGACTAAGTAGTTTAATGGGTCTGACCTTTGTTCACAGAGTTTATTTTGTTTACCTGCTTCTTATATGCAGTATGATACAATCTGCATTTACCACCTCTTGCTGTATTAATCACAAGCCAAAGAAGACAAAGACGTGAAAAAACAATCATGAAAGTTTAAAGCTGTATGCTTACATTGCTGTCCAATGTTCCTCCCAATCTCACTGTAAGTCAAATTAATGTTATATGTATTATAAATATTACTTCACGAAACCGTTTTACATTTACATGCTTATTTGCTCTCTTTCCGGGGTAACAGCTTCTAATTTGATAGAACAACTCATGAAACACTTTAACAAATGTAATAAAAAGCATGAATAACTATGTTTAATAGCAAGATAAGCAAGCTGTCAAAGTATACATTAAATAATTTTTCTACCAAGAGTCATGTAAAAAGGTAGTTCTTATCCCACTGTTTTTTCAAGTGTTCATTTTTCTACTAACCTTGATTTTTTTTTAATCACTTGTTTGATGCTATAAAACGGGGTCAAACTTTGATATTTTTGATGACATCTACAAAAATAAAGATTGAGGCTTTGGCTGGAACTCTAGTCCTGGTCACATTATACGCAGGCAGCACAGTGCTAAACACAGTACACGGTATCTTCCATGTATGGTATCTTCGTTAAGCCGGTGGGTACCACTGTACAGTTTGATGAGAATCACTTTTCTCCTTGACTGACGAGGGAGGTCGTCAATAGGCCCTTGCATGATTCAAAGAAATCTCCAGGCTAATCCTGGGGACTCCTATGAAGTAACCTGCCTCCTGTATTATTTTACAAGAACAAAGACCTAGCTTCAGGACAAGGTGAATTTGTTTTACTGTCCAGAGATTAAAAACACATCATGATAAAACTGCTCCTACTTTCCCATAGCACATTCTTCATCTTTCGAAAAAGACACCATGCCCTGGTTGGAGATAGTAATTGTCTGCCTTTAAAGATGTCATGATGACGGATTTTCAGTTTGAGAAAATTCTGGGCCTCTTTGAATGATGGTAGTCTTACCTAAGCAGAACCTGAACATCATCTACCCAAAGTCTATTTTCAACAAGGATGTGATGAAAAATGATGTGATATACTGTGACTGAAGATATTTCCTAACTGCAGTATTCTGTTGGCTAACGATAATTCCTAGAAGACTGTCTTCCTCCCATCTCAACCCAATGCCATCTGTCTCACTTCGACTGCAACATACTTTCCACGATGTAGGGTTTGATGCAGAGAACCCCCTGCATATCAGCACACACAAACCTCATTCTGAAGTTCATAAAAACATTTCTCACAGAATCCCAAATGTATCCTGATAATGACATTGATGCTCATATTAATCTTTTAAAGAAAGGTAATTGATAACAAATGTTTCATTATCATTGTAATGCCAATATTTTCCTAGCAGTAATTTGACAGCACATTTTTGACAATTTTCTCCTAAAATAATTTAAGTAGCACAAATTGATGTTAATTGGCAAAAGAACAATAAGTCCATTGAATATGACTCACTCTGATCTTCTAGCCTTGTGAGCATTTACACAGTGAGTACTGCAAGTTGGAAATGCCCCAAAGTCCTTGGATGCACTACACCATTCAGACATCCTTAACCTCTGTAAGGGGTAGTTTATTATTGTTAATTTGTGCAGCTGCTTTCATTGGATGCTAACATGGATGTAAAGAGACCCCTCGATTGGTTTGTCTGAGAGTCAAGGCTGAGAGTTCACTAAGTGTCCTTCTGCAGTGAGTCAGCGGACTTCCACCAGAGCATGAGATCCCCTGGCTGCCAGCCACGCTGTTTGGGCCACTGGGGCACTGCTTGTCAGAGGAACAGTGCTGCCTCCAAGTGACTGTGAAAGTCCAGTCAGCCAGTGTGTGTGTCGCATGTGGATGAGCGTGAGAGAGAGAGAGAGCGAGCGAGAGAGAGAAATTAGTCTGACTTTCTCTCATCCAAACCGCCAGCTCACAGGATCGTCGAAGCTGTGACTAATATCGAACAGTCTATGCAGAGCAATGCAAACAAAATAGAAAAAGAACACAGCATACATACATACAAACTATGGTCTAAATGGTATTAGTCAACTCTAGGATGCAAAGGCTGAATTTGTATCAGTTCAAAGTTGTTGGAAGAGAAATTGATCCCTAATTGAGTCAAAAGGTACCTTTTTATCCACTTGTTTTTATGCGTATTGAATTTGTGCATAAAACAATTTGTGTGGAAATGCCGTAAATAAAAAAAAATGATTGCAGGTATCAGGGGGTTAAATTCACTGCAATGCTCCCACACGGTTGTTTGAATAGCCAATAGCTTGGTTTCATGTGACTGAAACCCAGCTATTGCCATCCCTCGTGGGAAGCATTAATGAATTGCCATGTCAGTTACTGCTAAATAATGAAATAAATTATGAAATCTTGTCACATCCATGCACTGATTTTAATTTTATTTTGCAGAAGTGTTCAAATCATCAAAAGGTACCGTATAGAGTTTTTGACAACTAGTATCACTAGGGAGCAATGTTTTTTATAAGGGGTTCAGAATTTTGCTTGGTTTCAGGCTATTCCACAGTTGGTGGCAGTCATGTGCAAAGAGAAAATGCACCCTCAAAAGCAACGTAGAAGACGACTACATGCTAGGCAACATGGATCTAAATAATATAGGTTTAAAATACAGGATACATAGGGTTTTCTGGGGAAAAAACATTTAATATGTGTGTTAGGTCTCAAGGACCCACAAGAAACAAAGAATGCAATCTCCAAATATTTACGAAACAACTCCAAGGGGCACCTTTAAATGGTGGTCTCCTTTAGGGGGTTGGGCTTTGGAGGCAGGTCTGGTGTAACCAGAGAGAAATGTTACAGTAGGCCTTTGTCACAGAAGACCTTTTGACAGGTCAGAAGAAAATAGTCCAGGTGTAAGTAATGAAATTAATAATGGCTGTGTTCCATTTAACTGCTTCAGCGTTAGGGTCCTGGCATAGTTCAAATTGTCATAGCTAACTGGGACAGTTGAATAGAACAGAGACATTGTAAATATCGTTAGTAACACCTGTGCATTTTCTACTATGACAAGTTAAATTATGTGCCTTGAGAACAGCTTGTATTTGTTTAAAGTGTCTTTGTTATGGGGGAGGGGAGTAAGGACCCAAATGCAGAGATAAGACTGGCAGAGGGAGGTTTCTTGTGGCTTTATTTCAAACAGTCCCCACCACAGAGTACACAACACAAGGTATTCCCAAAAACGTCCAAACACAGGAACAGGGCAGGCGGTGGACCAGGAAAACAATATCCAATAATCAGGCCAGGGGGAAGCGAGACGCATCGCCAGGAAGGAGAACACAGGAAAGGCTCACAGAGGATCCTAGGGGACAGCCGGGCACTGGAAGACACAAACTAAAGCAAGATGGTGAGTAAATGGAAAAGCTCACCAAATAATCCCAGGGAACTCCAGGTACTGGGAAGGCGACGCTTCGGCAGGAGAAAAGGAAAACAGGCAGAAACTAACACACAGGAACACCACACTGACAAAACGATCTGACAAGAGACAAAGGAAACACATGGGTTAAATACAAGAGGTAACAAGGTAATGGGGAACAAATGAGGCGTCAGGTGAATCACATTTGGGCGGGGCTGGACAATCAAGCAAGCAAAGGAAAGCTAGACAAGACAAAACAAGACAGGAAACCAAGCTGTCAAAAAATAAAACAGCAACTACAACAAACAGGCACAGGGAAACACAAGACAGCACCAGCAACGTAAGACCAGAGAGAAAACAAAGACAAAAACACAAGGAGGCCAAAGAAAAGGGGAAAATTAACCCAAACAAAAACCCCAAACCACAACAGTCTTACCTACAACAGCTTTAGCCTCTGCCTGTCTGTGTTGCAGTGTGGGTCTAGTGTAACATCTGTAATCGTTCATCACAAAATAATGGAGTGCTTTATGAGTGTGTGACTTGCACAAGTGTTGGGCTGCTTTGTTGATCCCGTTTTTGTTGGAAAAGTAGCCTAAGTGATTTTGGAAAGTGTTAGAACCAAAATCTCTTCAGTACAAGAAAAAGCAGGTTTTTAACATCACTGTGTCAATAAATAAATCAGGAGATTTGAAGATTTGATTTTGAAGATCTAAATCAAAACAAATTTTTAGATTGAAAAAGCTGAATTGTGCATTTTTTCCAATGTTAATCCAATTACTATATTCTATATATACCTGCACTGGAACACTTTTTAGAAGACAGAACAATGTTTACACATAGTTATGACTGATGGAAATAATTATTATCCCAGAACAGTTGACAGTAAGGAAAGCCCAAGCTAGGAAAAACAAACCTGACTAATCTGTAATACTGAGAAGACTTGTGAAGAGACACAACAAGGCTCATCTTTGAATGGACTCACACTACCCACAATCCATTTGGGTTGTCACTTAGCCAAATAACAACCCAGCAGGCCACAGAAACAGCAGAGGTGTTTTCTCTTAGGACTTTATTTAACAGGATTCTTTGTTGAATGTAATGTCTGCATTCCATAAATGATGTGGCCGTGAAAGGTTACACCTTTAAGTTGTTTCTGATGTATTTATTTATGGTCTGAAAGTCTCCCTTTCCTACTGTGATGTGTGTAAAGAAAATGGGATTCTTGTCCGTGCAGTCGGGCACTGTCTGCTTCAATAAGAAATGTTCAAACTCTAGCCGGAAATTTTTCCACTGTTTGCTCTTTATCCACTCACATTTTCCATCTGCTATGGAAGTTTTAACTTCCAGCATTTGAGAGCAGGGAGTTCTTTCTTTTTGCTCTTTATTTATGTAGAGGGAGAAAGGGCCAGACTAAAGTCAGTTGGTATAATGATGCTGTATTCACTTTGGCATCTTAAAGATCAGCCTAATTGCAATAACATTTTGTCATCAAAACATCTCCAAGGACTGGTGCTTGATAGGCATTTGAAAACGCTTCCAGTTTAGGAGTTCCTGTTGGATTTTATCAGAATGTTAGGGACCTGCAGTGTATTTCTGTTGGTTAAACAAAATAGTGATTTATCTTGGCCGTCATTTGCATGTATAAAGCAGAGCGGTGTCTCTCATTTTTATAGCATTTGTCCTCTCTTTCCATCTTCTTAAAACATCTGCTAACTGGTCAATTATAAATGCTTTGTAATTATAATCTATCTCATCAAGCTTCAGAAAAGAATCATGAATCATTGGAAATGGTTCCACGTGTCATTTTCCACAATGATGCCAGTAAAACCTCTTTTTTGGAGGGAAACCAGAAATAGCAGAGGAGTAAATCTTTCTCTGGATCAGATATTACATCATTTTGGGTTTGGTTTCGGTAAAGCATGAAAATAGTTAAATACACCAAAAGATCAAAATGAATGAATGGTCTTTATTCATTTTGCTCTTTTGGTGTCTTTAACCATCATTCTCAAATGGAAATCACATTCATTTTAAGTTCAGTTTGAATAACATGATTTCCGTCAGATACACTTCTGTCAAAGGATAGGGAACTGTTGCATGACTGGTCATGTATACTATTTTTTGTCAGAATAAGATAAGGGGGATTGTTAATGCTTTCAAAACAACCCAGTCAGTTAAAGAAGTATGTAGCAGGTAGATGCAAAGCAAAACCAGAAGTCAAATTATACGTTTTGTTGTTCAAGTTCGACAGAAAGTGAAGAGCAGTTTTGCCTAGCTTTCATGTTGTCATAAATTGTGTTGTAAGTGCTTTGTGTCCTGTTTGACCTGAACAGTAAATGATTAATGTTGTTGTCAAATGTTTGGGGGCATGATGATGATGCACAAGAGGAGAGTCTGTTAACTTTCCTGTGGGTAATTACATGCAAACCAATTCCTGTTTCATGGATTGGCCATGGACATTTGAAGTTTTTCTTTGATGGAAAATGAAAAGGCTTACCCCAGCATTACACCAAAAACTATGGGGGTACAATACCCACACTCCCAGAGTCACTGCCAGGAATCACGATCATGTTTTTTGTTTGAAACCACAATGCTCTTCCAATTCTCCTTCCCAAATTAGCTGATGCAAAATTGCACAGAGGGTAAAAGATTACATTCTTCCAAGCCAATATTATTTAATGGCACAGAAGCAAGAGACAACCAGAATTCTTTCCTAATTACTTTTAACCTCTTTTTGAGAGATGACGCCCGCGGGGGATTGAGGTTGCTCTCTGAGAAGATCTGGCGGTCCGATGCTTTTAGAAGAGGAGGAGGAAGGACCAACCTCTTCTGGATGAGATAAAGTAATAATTTTTCTTGAATCCAAGTTTTAACTCTGTCCTTGTATGCTTTGGTTCCCTCAATAAATCAGATAGCACATGTGTAATCATATGCATTCTCTCTTATAATTAGAGTTTTGTAAAATTATTATTCACTTGGCATGAAGACTCAGGTTATCTGAATTTATTACGAGCAGTTAATCAGGGTAGATTTGATTTAACTTTCTTCATGCTGAATTCTTTTAACTTCTTCTGTACTGTAACCCACAAAACTGGTTTAACCCTACTCACTTCCCAGACTTTAACAGTTGTAAATGTCTTTAAAGCTGCTCTGATCAATATATTCATACACACCATGGATCAAATGACAAGTACATGTGGAAAGGGTTGCTCACACAGATAACCCAAAAAGAATTATAACTTTAGTCTTTAGTTCCCCCAGCTCTACAGAGCATTTTTCATCTAAGTGTACAGTATATTATAAAATGTTTGGTAGAGTAATATCTGCCAACTCTCAAATCTTGAGAAAAAATCCTGCTTTAGAATCAGAAATCCTCTACATTTAATTCTTTTTTTCACTCAGCAATATTGAGACTCAGCAGCAACCCTATTTTGTGAGTCACAAAATGAAATTACAGGTCATTACAGCATTAGTTAACAATGGAAGCCATTGCATCAAGGGCAGAGGAATCACTGGTGTCTTGGCTCCAACACAAAGAATGAGAAGCATGACCAATCCTCTTTGCACCGTCTTCCCATTCACCACAACCACAAAAGTGCCACTCAGCAGCATATGAACCTCAGGGCAGTTGTAAATCATGTTCAGGGTCCAATGGTAACAGTGGCCACAAAGGTCATCATCATTAAAACTGGTCCATCTCCCTGTAAAGAAGTCTTGAAAATCTAAAATACCGCAATAACAGCAAACATGGATGAAACACAACAGACCAACCCGATCAGTTGACATCTTATCCTTCTGTTTTAGTGTCCAGCATGACAACCATGTGGTTATTGGCACAAATGTCAGCCCCTCATTGCACTTGCATTCTGTGACAAGAACAAGGAGTTTGCCTTTTTCTGCCATGAGTGCTGGCCCAGTCGGAGAAATCTCCTTAGTGTTGTACATGGCCTAAATGTCACGGGCTGTAAAACCTAATACCTCTTCCTGTTACTGCTATTATGGAGGATTACTGTGTATTGGAATTGTGGTTTACATGCCTAAATGGCCTAAGTGACCAAATTTTTTATTTGCTCTGAGGCTAAAGGAGCAGTTTTGAAGGATGAGAGGCTTACGATTGTATCCATCCGTACATGACATCATGTGTACATTCAGAGTGCGGTAAGTTGTCTGCTAGCTTTCAACTAAGGTGTCAGGGAATGCTTCTCATTAGCTTGTGTGAATAGCCCAACCTAACATCCTCTTTAATTTAGCATTAGGAAGGAGCTTGCAATGCTGAAAATAGCACAGTGTGGTCGAAGGTGTGCTTAAGTCATAGGCAACACTACCAGCTTCCTTGCCCTAAGTTGTGGTTTGAGGAATGCCAAGTCTTGATTTCTTAATGGAGTTTGACAAGGTCTGGTCTTTGAAGGTTTTCTTAGAATCTGTTGTGCTAAAAACACCGCTAAATGTTTTGTTGTGCACTTAATGGGAAATAGATGTTAAAGGAAACATACCCCCTTATATGAGAACAGTTACTTGGTTTTATCAGTTCACAGTGTTCAGTGCATGTACTCTACTTTTACACTATTCAAACATTGTTTCCCTACAATTTCCAGAACTTACTTCTAACAATTTAAAAACAACAAGGCAAAACTGAATATAATTGCTGCCCTGTCTTAGATCAGTGTTTTAGATGAAAACATCGGAGGAGATGGCCTCAGCTGGGCACAAACTGCCAGGCCAGCAGGCCGATTGCTTGGCCTGTGGTTTTGATGCTATAGAGTTCTTCAAAACCAAACATTGTACCCCAAAATTACTTCCAAAAGGACCCCAAACCCCAAAGTGCACTTCTACATCAGAGGAAGTTGTACCACTACATGTACCTACTATATAGAACCTTGCAGATTCACAATGTAGTTACAAACTATCACAGTGAAAATGTGGACTAATCTGACATTAGCCTCATGGCAGTGTGCTACCCACCTGGCCCGTTATGAAAGCCAATCAGCACATATCTGCGTTAATAGACCAACAGAACTCTGTGTGTGTGTGTAGATAGATAGATCGAAAAGTTGTCTGGTTTAAGTTGGTAGAGATGGCAAAAGTACTAGCTTCCCACCCTCAAGTAGAAGTACAGATACGAGCAAGCTGAGAAACTTCAGTAGACATGGAAAATAGGCTCTTTATATGCCATTGCCAACATTTTAAATGGATATCTGCCAATAGGACTAAAACATCACATATGATTATTGTGACAGAGACTGGGACCCCAGGTTAATAGATTCGGACTAAGCATCAAGATATGACTTCAATTGTGATTCTGTGAGAATTCACAGAACCAGTTTCTCTTTTTTATTCTTTCCCTCAACATTTAAAGGAATCTACATGTGTGTGCTCAAAAATGGTTTCCGGAAAGAAATTAAAGGATAAAATAAGAATTAACAAACTGAACAGACATTAATTAAGAAGTTCCCCATACTTATATATGCATAGAGTTATGCAGCACATTCACCAGGAGTAATTCTTGATACCTACTATCTCAAACATCTCTATCAGATAAGGGCAAGGATGATTTGAATGTCTTACTGCTTGTCTGCCAAATCTCTGTGACCCCGTTTTCTTTATTTTCAATCCGTCCATACTACTATGTGCTAATGTTACCGACATCAAGCTGCAATATTTGCCAATGAATGCCGCCAAATCTGTTGCATTGTCTTGTAGTGGTCTATCAAGTGCAACGTATATTCTCATCCAATTAGATTGAATTCTGTATCGATGATGCAAAAAATAACGGTAACACCACTGAAATTATTTGATACTAAGGTAACGAGTCAATTTTGTAAAATGTAGAAAGTACCGATGTTTGTGTTAAAATGTAAAGAGTTAAAGTAAAAAGTTGGCACAAAAATAAATAGCAAGGTAAAAATATTTGTTTTACTTGAGTACAGTAACCTATTTGTACTTTGTTACTTCCCATATCTGGTTAGCAGTAGGCTAATTAACCCAACCCAGGGTGACTCTGATGAAAACTGCTGTGTCTCCTAGTTCGAGATGAACTGCGCCTCGCCTGTAAAGTGGACAAGAGCAGGCGGTAGCAGTTGGGGGCGTTGACAAAAATCTGCTTTAAAGTCGGACAGTTTCCAGACGATTCCAGCATCCTTCATGCTGAACAAAAAGTGACAAACACTGTGGTCCAATTTAATAATATTTTATCAGACCCATAAATCAGCTTGTACACAGGTCTCCAGTTGTTGTTATTACAGAGTAGCTGTCAAAATGCACCATACATGATCTGTTGCTGATGTCAATAAACAGACTGTATTTGTTCCGTGATCTGAACAGATTTAGTATCTCTGACTTCTAACAGCCACACGTGTTCTTCACAGAATAAGCCTTTTAATCAGACAAATAGCAGTTAAGACCCTTAGATTAAAAAACAATCAAAAGTTTATACAAAACATCATCTTGAGTCAATTCTCAGCCGAGAGGTTGGCATTTCCCAGCACGCAAACCTTTGGCCGCCTTGATCTCATGAGGTCATTGTTGCCCACGTGTGCATGACGTCAATGCAAGTCGGGATCAAGTCGGACACGAATCTAACTGGTATGCATTGGGCGGTGTCGCCGGTGATTGATTCTGCGCAGACCTGGCTCATCTCAAACAAGCCTATTTTCTCACATTGCACAGCGCTTTACGCTTTATATTCTGCCTCTGTTTAGAAGGGAATGTAGGCTACAGCAACTTGACACTATATTATGTCTGGCTTATATCCAGCAATCCTGTAGCTAACTTTGGAAACTCAATAAGAGTCAACCCCCCCCCCCCCCCCCCCCCCCCCCCCCCCCCCCCGCTGTTGCAAAGCGTTCTGCATGTGGCGTCTGCGTGTGACGTGCAGGTTACCTTTTCTCCAAACACAGACCCACATACATATGTTTTGCTTAATTCGATAGATAACTTTTTTAGAGAAGACAGTTTGATTCTAAGAGATTAACTTTGTCATAAACATCCGAGTCTGTTGTTGATCCATATCTTTGTCTGAAAATGTCAGCGTCTGTCAGACATAAGTTCCCAAAGCTTGTCTCTCCAGTTGGACATTTTTATTTGAGTCTTTGTGTAAATTTTTGTGTAAACCTGTTTCTTTGCAGCCGCATAAAGCATGAACACAATGGGAAATTTACAAATAAACCCATAATGTGTTTAAGGCTTATTCAGAAAGTTAATCATTCATTAGTTCATCATTGCATAGTGTATTCTTGGACATTACAGTAAGTGTTACCAGCTACAAAGTACACAACAGAAACAGTTGTAGAAACATAGTGGGGGCCTGGCAGTTTCCAGTACAGCCCAGGTTCCACTGATGGTGTTTAGTTATTATGGTTAAATGCAGCGCGGACACTAATAATGATCCAATTATTCTTAATGTCCAACAATTAACCAGCAGTAAGGAAATACAGAAATGTACCTATAGCTCTAAGATAAATGAACCGGATATGGCTTCTAAATTTGACATTTAAAATGAAAAGACTAAATAAATACAGTAGTTACATGAAGTAGATGATTTATGAGAGCTGCCATGGTTGATCTCATTGGTAAAGGATGATTTCAATTAGGGTAGGCGACAGCTTTCTACAATGACCTAACATTAGGGTTTAAGGAGTCATGGGAACATGAAGTTTTATAACATACAGTAATGTCTTCATTAGAAAGAAATGATTAATTCCAACTGCTACTGTACTTCAATGCTCTTTTGATAAATTATATGACATGTAAAGACTATGAGACATGGAAGTTAAAATGAAATATTGGTAATCATTGTGCACATTTACTTTACTTTGGTCAGCATTCCATGAGAGGCCGTGCCACCTTGTAAAGTCACATATTCCTCAGATTCATTAACTCCAAACAATGCATCCGTTTGCTGGAACTTGATTTTATACTGTAGGTGAAAATTGTTACAATACAAATACATTGATTGACTTATTAATACAAAAAAAAATATATATATATATATATATATA
>NC_048426.1:17280501-17285210 GCF_013103735.1 Etheostoma cragini | reverse complement strand
ATATATATATATATATATATGACTCAAGAACTATGGATAAAATGCTTCAGACTGTGGTATGGTGACCGAGAAACCATCCACAAGAAAACCATCCACAAGGTTTCCAGGATAAAGATATTCAGACTTCTAAGTGTTCTGTAACCAAATGTGCAGTAAAACTAAAAGGTACCTTTGTTGGCCTTGCCCTGTTGTCCTTTCAAATGAACCACAAAACCACACTTTCCATAGTGCTGCTCTCCCAGACAGCCAGTCCTGCCACCGCTGGGCCCCACTACCTGTAGAGGCAGGATCTGAGAGCCATCTGGGCTTTGTGACTCATAATGTCCACAGCTGAGATGCCTTCCACACACATTCATAGCTGGAGCAGTAAATCATTATGCCCATTCTTCATAGAACCTGCAATAATGCTTGCCTTGTAAGCTGTGGTTTGTGTATGAAGACAGTTGTAAAAATACAATTAAGAAGCACTATGTACTAACACACAAAACTGTCTAAAGCTGCCATATACTCAACAGGATTATATTTTAAAAACAGTCAATAAAAGATTGTTCACACCAATCTAATGTTGATCTCTTTTTAGAAGAACCACAGTTTCTATGATGCAAACATATCCACTCTTTTAAATAACAATATTTACAGGAAGGTTAATAATATGTATCATTATCATTTATGTGTAATACGTAATAAACACGCTTTTGACTGATGATGTGCTTCTCACTTTAAAAGATTCTCAGTTGTGCCATCACAATGCAAAACTTTCCTATCTGGTTAGCAGGTTTTCAAATTTATATATTGGGACAGGTCAAATGTTGCTTACAAATGGTGAACACTTCTAACTCTCTGCTGTTCTAACTCAATGTGTAAGGCAGTGGCTCCAACCTAGGGGTTGGGGCCCCTTCAAAGGCTTCACAAGATAAATATCATGGGTCACACGTTTACTAGTAGTCTCACTCAGTGGCTTTGAGTTATATTTAAAATGTATTTGTTTCAATTATCCTCCTTATTTAAAACTATCTTGTACCTTATATATCTATTTATTGAGTTTGGCACTCTATTCAACTCTACTTCTCTCCCGCAAGTTAAAAAAAACAAAATTGGCAAAGGAGTTTCCGTTTTTCTAGATTGGGATATTCTCTGTGGAAATAAGAACAATCTCTTCTCATTGTTTGTTTAAACATGCACTGTCTGCTCACTTTAAGATAAACTGCCTCTGTTGTTAAAAGGTGCATGTAATCCTTATATCTACTGTCCGTACCTAATGTTTATATTTATATTTGAATGTGGTTTTGTAATGTACCAATGAACATAGTGTTGTTGTCACATACACATAGCAAAATTCATTCACTGCATTTAACCCAACCCTCAAGGGAGCAGTGGGCAGCCATTTACAGTGCCTGGGAACCAACTCCAGATCTGATCTCAATTTACCCTTCATAGGATATGAAACCAGTTAACCATAGTCCTTAGATCCACCGAAGTTTACAACACAAAAAAGCGGAAGGAAATGGACATTGGCAAAAAGACATGCATCCGGCGGAATTTCCTGCGGCACCGGAGCAATCGCGGAAGTAGAACATTGAGTATATAGACTAAAGGTTTAGTAACGGTGGAGGAAAATATCTGCGTTACAACAAAAATGATGCTCAACCGTTTCTCACTAAAAGAAAATGCTATTGTGCATTGTGTCAAAAACACTAAAAAATCCAAGGGTACAAACAGACTTTAAAACCTAGTGTAATAAAAAAAAATTGAACCTGGTAAAGGAAATGGCATGATGACCGTATAAATGGTCCATTGCATACTCTACAGGATCAGGATCACTAAACAAATGCTTTAAATATATCAAACACAAAGATACTGATAAATCAATAACATCTTTAGCCATCACAGAAATGTGAGGGGATCCTGCTGGGACACTATGGTGCGTGATTCTAAAGCCATGATGCAATTACAGCATCTTCATAAACAACTCATATTTAGACTATACATGTTTACATTTCCAAAATGTTCGGTACACCCTGGGGCCTTGAACTTCATGTGGAAATAAAAAATGAAAAAAAAAGCATGACGGATTCACGCACCAGTGGAAAAAGATCTAAGTGTTGCCACATGTTCATGTAGACATCAAGCTACCATCATGTAACAGGAGAAATGCAGACAAGCAGAGCTAGTTTTTGCGTTGTGGTTTGCCGTAAGGTTCAGAAATGAAATTACCATACTGCTCCTAGTGATTGCCAGGATGGATATTCTGTGTCACAGCCATCGAGGGAAGCAGTGAAGGAGATGTCTAGGATGCTCACACATTTCAGAGTTCACATTCGTACATGACTGTGCACACTATACTTTCTGCCGTCTGTCATTCAACCTGTTGGAGGTGTATTTTCTAGCTCTCATTTACCTTGACAGACTGAAAGGTCCAAATATATAAAAATAAAAAATTGTGATAACATAGCATCTGAACTTTTACCTTTATCAATTCATGTTAGTTTCAATGAGAGGAAGTTCTGTTTTTTAGTAATGGCCTACTCAAACATTTACACACATTTACGCCCTGAAGCATGAAGTGGTCAACGGTTAGACTGTAGTTGTACTGAGCAGGGGAGCAGTGGGGAGTTAAGGGCCTTGCTCATTTTTGCCAGAGAAGTGTTAATGAGGGAGCATCAAGCCAGACAAGTGGTTGTTTAGAATTATGCAGTTTAAATATAACACATTGGTTGAAATTATAAATAATCTCATTGTGAACAGGACCATTGTCTTGTCTTATTTAGAGGATTCCTTTTTCAAATTGATCTATGATATCTAACAATGCTTCACACAAAATATGAGGAAACAACGTATTTAACCACAGTGACCACAAGTCAGCCGTTGCCATACACTATCTCCAGTAAATTAGATGAATTCTGGCAAGCTGCACTTAAATGCACTGAATCAGCTGGAGCAGGGGTCCGCAGGGGCTATAATCTTCTGGAGACTGCAAAGAGCATTTGAAACAACTGTCCTTGAACATAAGTCATTACTCACCTACTCATTTGCGCATCTTACAACATGATCATAAAGCTGTCACCGAATTTTCAAAGACACCCCATCCCGCACGTCGGTGGCTAACAGATTTTTGGTATAATTGGAAACACATGCAACAAGGAGAACTTATTGATGAGGTGCTTTGACATACAGATCAGGCAAAGTTACAATAAAACTAACAAGGACATTAAAATAGCTGTCACTAGTGTTAATTTCGGGCAACAGGTTACTTTAACTGACACATGAGGCAGCATGCATGCAGTGAAATATTTGTGCATCCCAAAAAAAAGTTGATATTGAGAGTTCTCTTCCCCTCAAGCACCAATGTACAGTGTTAATAATCATGTCCTGATGTCATGGTGGTATCATTGCTACTGACCTGTTTTCCTCTACAACTAATTCTGGTCAAGTTTGCACTTTTGAGAGTTTTACAGCATAACTGGACACAGACTTTCCACAAGATCTGTCAGCGGGGGATGAGTAAAAGTCTGCCTGGGCCACGTCCATCCGAGGAAGACTCCAGATTACAGCTGTTGCCAGCAGGCTAATTCACAACACATGTGCTTGAGAGTTGAGAGGAGGAAGCCTGTGAGCTGGAGAGACAGAGACTAATGTGGCCACTGCATTTAATCACACTTTATTAAGTGAAGATTAGACGCTTTATTTTAAATGTTACCCAAATTGAGGCAACCCGGTTGAACGGAGTGTGTGTTATTTTGCATAAAGCTGGAGAAAGTCACCCCACTTTCATCCTCTACTTTGTCTTAATCTGTCTTGTCATTTTTACTTTCCAGCATATTCTAATGAAGCAGAAATATATGAAAATAAATCTTTAAAAGTTTACTACAGCTGTTTTTATCTGCAACTCCCATTATTAAAACCATAACTCCTCTGTGGCAGACATATGAAGTTAGCTTCATTTCAACAATGACATCATCCTGTAGACACCATGTTAACAACAGCTGTAGCTATTAGCGATAGTCATCGCCGCTGTAACAATTACCGATGAATTATGGAGCTGCAGAGGCAGTTGTGATTGCTTTTTCTTTTCTCTGTTCATCTACAAGTCACTGATAATCCTCCAGCATTAGCAGAAAGATATGCCCTGGCCGCAGTTGACAGTCTGAATTAGTGCCAGACTGCTCCTGGCTTTAAGCATGATAATCTGTCTGACAGGGTGGTAACGCATGCATGCAGCTCGTCCTCCCCATATTTACAAAAGCCGCATAGCTAACGCAAAGTGGAGTGAATAGAATAATGTAGTATATTGTTGTTCATTTTATGGAAGAGAGAGTGGATTTTTTGTTCTTTATGTTTTAATGAACACATGGACAAATCATGAAAAAAAACGTATGATACAAAACCCTGCTCAAGCCAAATGTGTTTGAAACTTTCAAGGTGTTGATTATAACAACGAACTTGTGAACTCCAGTAGAGGTCTGATAGTTACTTAAGTTACGTTTTTGAGTTTCAAGGAAACAAATAATGCAAGCTAGCTGTAAATAGATGTCAGAGAGTTGCTGCCTGAATTGTTTTGGCACAAACTCGGCAAAGAAAAAAGATTCTTCCAGTAAAGAAGCAGACCCCTACTAGCAATGACACTAAACAGAATATCTATATACAGTGGGTACGGAAAGTATTCAGACCCCTTTAAATTTTTCACTCTTTGTTTCATTGCAGCCTTTTTC
>NC_048426.1:17213191-17280401 GCF_013103735.1 Etheostoma cragini | reverse complement strand
TTTTGGAAAATGGCTGCAATGAAACAAAGAGTGAAAAATTTAAAGGGGTCTGAATACTTTCCGTACCCACTGTATTACCACTGCACAGTCTAAAGCCTCAAAAAACAAGAAG
Organism: Etheostoma cragini; assembly: GCF_013103735.1. Taxonomy (NCBI): domain Eukaryota; kingdom Metazoa; phylum Chordata; class Actinopteri; order Perciformes; family Percidae; genus Etheostoma; species Etheostoma cragini. The sequence continues at coordinate 17,280,289 of NC_048426.1, read as the reverse complement.
ACAGTCTCAATGAAAAAAACAGCATCACAGCATTACCAAGCAGACATGAAGATACATAATAAAGGTTTTTCTTGATATAAGTGAAAAAAACAACAAAGGGAAATGGCAGCTGCAGGACATTAATTTATTTGTGTTATATAAATGTTCTCCATCTGTAACCAGTTTATAGTTGAACCAGAATGCAAAAATACTTAAACCCACTCTGTACACAGTTTTGATATAATTAGAGCATCTTTCAAAATAATCTGATGGCATGCCTTTTTGTTAAATCAACACTGGCTCCCTCAATACCTTTTAACATGCCCAGGTTCTCTAAATGTACTACAACAATCACTGTCATCAGGCTCAGTCAGGCCACCTGTGCGTAGTTAGGCAAGGGGTGGCACCATCAATTCGTTGGTTTATTTCCAATAGGTTTTCCCTGATCGGGTTAATGCGCTTTTTTAACCTTGGTGCTGTTTTCTAATTGTGATTTTCCCTTTTGTTAATAGCATCATAGTGGTCATTGGGAATCTGGGCTGAAGGGAAGCACACAGTAGGCCTAGTTTCTTCCTCTTTCAGTGTAACCACCAGATACTGTTTGGGGGTAAAGGGTTAGGTAGCATAAAATTCATTCTAGGGGAAAGAGTTTATTGGTAGATGCTTACCTTAAAATTTGGTTGGCATTCAAATGTTTGGTTTGTTCTTGTTAGGATCTGGGGCACGTTCAATCTCAAAATGGTTTGCTTTGCTACGGTTTCCTGATTGAAGGGCATTTTTCCTTGGAACCGCGTGCAACGGCATTGAGAATTTGTTTTTGCGGTTTCTTCTCGTTTGGTGGATGTGTGTCTCGTTAATTGGCTGTGTCACATGGGATAGCCAATCAGCAGAGATGTGTCTGTAAACTCGCAGTAATAAAAAGGCAGAGTACTTGAGTGTTCAACGCACCCCTGATTCAGGTTATAAAAATGCGTTGCCATGTTTTGTCGGGGCTGAACATGGCCCACGTTTTATTGGTAAAGTTAAGTGAAGTTCCCTCTCTGGTTTACCGAATCCCCATGCAAAGATTTAGTCCAATTATGGTGGTGCCAGGAGAGGTATGTAAAGCCACCTAGGCATTAGTTGTGTGAGAGTTGTTGGTAGCAGCAGCTTGCTGTGCTGCTGTGCTAGTTCCTCTTATTTGCTCTTTGAAAATTCAAATTTTTCAAGGGGATGTCAATGAATCATGAATACCCATGGAAACGTTGCGGTAAACAACAATCTAAAAACAGATCTATGGGTGTCCATTGTTATCATTTTCAACGAGTGCAGATAATACTGTACGTGAGTCAAATAGTTTTCAGACAGACACTTAAGAGAATCTGATCTAAACATCTCAGATGACAATATGAAGGGGTATTAGGACTACTAACAAACTGACTGCTCTTTGATAACCAACAATGACCACTTGTGGTTTTAGTGCTGTAATTCTGTAACTGGTTGTGCAGTTTAAACATTACAGGATCAGAGCACTCACATTCTTATAAAACCAAACCCAGGGCTCAAGAGATATTCCTTTTTGGCATTCACTTGCCTCTTTTTTAGAGTGAGATGAAATGAGCAACTTTGGGGCTTTTTATGTTTTTGTTCACTACAGAGGATTTATTTTTTTGTAATTTAGGAGAAGACATCTGTGGCAATATCTGTGGGACAAAAGCATTGCCTACCATAGTGTGGTAGACTTAATAGTATACTGTCTTTCCTGGACAACCGTTTTCCATTTCCTTGACCTGACTTCCTCTGGTCTGTTGGCAAAGAAAAGAGACAAACAAATCTGTGATGTTTGGCCTGACATGTACTCTGACCATGAAATTCTGACATAAACTGAGCTAACCACTAAACCCCATTGGGCAATCGTTTTCTTCGCCTTTAATCAACTTTGAGAAAAGTGAATGTAGAACATCAGATATCTTTAATGGCATTTCTGTGTAACGCTCTACACTGATATAATGTTAAGGGTGTCGGTTCACGGAGCACATGCTAAAATCAAAGTGCAATTGCTGCTTAGCTCTGCCAGTAATGAAGTCATGTACGATAAATAATCCGTATGATAAAAAGAGAGGAAACAAAGTAAACATGAGGAAGAAATTTTCACAACAACCACATTAGCTGCAAATGAACTGCAGATTTTTGGAAAGAACTTATGCAGGTATTTTGATAAGATTGATCTGCTCTTTCACTACAAAGTGGTTAATGTGTGGGAACATAAACTAAATGATGGCTCTGTTCTCGTTAAGGGGATGGAAGAATACTAGAGTTGGGGTGCACAAGTGTAATAATGAACAGTTAAGTAATCACAGACCAGACTGATATGTTATGCACGTGCAAAGATGGTTGAGATAGACATCGACCTTGAATGGTTAGGGTCAGGATAGCCCATAGATCAGGGGATAGGTTAAACACTAATCAGGTATTCTGGACGGATCGGGTACTGACAGGGACAAGACACAAAGTACATTTTTGTGTTTCCTCCCTGTTCTTGTGTTTGTGTCTTGTTTTCTCCCCTGTCTTGTGTTGTTGGCATTGTGTCTGTATGTTCTGTCTCCTGTTTTATTTTGAAGTCGGATTTTTGTCTCGTCCTGCCTTTAGTTTCACTTCCTGTGTCTTCCTGCTCTTGTGATTACCTGATGTTTCCACCTGCTTCCCTGCCCTCTTGTCACCTGCCTCTAGTTACCTCATTTAATTTTGTATTTAATGTCTTTGCTTCCCCTTGTCTCTTGTCCTGTTGGAGTGTTACTGTCAGCGTGCCTTATCTTCCCCGCGGTGGTTTTCCCCTTGGAGCTTTTTCCCGGTTAGTTTGTCCAGTCTCGTTTCTCCTGTTCTTGTTTTGCTTTTGACCTTTTTTGGACTTTTTGACAGACGCTTTTTTGTGTCCCTGTGTTTTTTGGAACTCTGACTGTTGTGAATAAATTTATGTTTACCCTCACCTGCCTGCCTGCCGTCCTTGTCTCTACATTTTGCGTCCTCTCCTCAGCTAGCTGTCACAGAAATAGTAGCCTACTTAGCTTATGGACAACTGTAAATGTGTTTCATATCAAATACTTTATTTTTACAAGACTCATCTCATAGCTCTGCACATTGGCAATCAGTCAAAATGTTTACTATTTCCTTTTTTGAACATTGTGCTCATCTACTAACCACCACTTCAAACATAGCTGTTCATCAAACTATTTAAGTAAAGGTTGCAAAAGAGAAAACAAGTCTGTGGGTTAGATGTGGTTAAATGTGACGCCAGCTGAGTGGAGATCACAGCTACTTCCATCTCAGCATTTTGCTGAAGCAGAAATGTCTATTCCAAAAGATCTGGTCGTATCATTACACTCTATACAATGTTTAATGATGAAAAAAACAGTTTGGGGTTTCCATTAAATATCAATATTTTGGCATTAAAAAGGGAAAAATATGCAAATGCTTAAATCAAAATCTTGACCGTTTTACGGTAATTTGAATGATGTTTGGGGTTTTTTGGCAAGCTCTGTGGAACAGCTCCTGCTACTTTCAATTATACAACCACCTTCCCAATTTAGCAAAAGTAAAAGTATGGACACAGCGGCGATTGCAACAAGCATCATTAAGCCACATAAATTGTATAACCTGACACGTTATAGCATCAACAGCAGATTAAAACATTACACAACATTTGTACATATAAACTTCACAGCAACTGCAGCCACAAACCCACACAAAAAAGGACAGTCTGTTTATTCTGTTGCATTTCAGTTGATTTTTGTTTGATTTATGGTAATAGCATTTTTATTTTTATTTAAATCAACTTGTTTACTAATGATAACAATGAAGGGCAATATTCTGACGTTGTCCAGTGCAAGTACATTAGTTGAAGAAAAATTAATCTTGTTTGTTAGAAATCCTGCCTGTAACAAGAACACACTACATATTCGGAAGAAAGCGTTTTGTAAATTGTCCAGTTGCTAGTATAGAGCCTCATTCACATTCACTGGTCTGTTTTACTGTTACATCACAGGCTTTTTTCCCACAAGCATGGGACAGAAATATTTGAACAAGGACAATCGCTCAGTAGCCTTTTACATAATATACATTGTTCGGTGGTTTCTGACAATGTCTATATTACTGTCTGAGACTCTTCCCACTTTAAGCCAGCCAAGTGCAGAAACATTTTCCTCCGTTTTCTATGTTGCGGTTTATAGGAAAGCTTGCTTTTCCAAAAGATTTGTTAGAGGCTTTGAACAAACACTGGAAACACCTCAAGTGGATTTGAAATCAAGCTAGAGCCTAATCAGGGACCGGTGGGCAAATGCAAACAATCAGCAGAAAGTTCCCAAAACTGAAGCAACAATGGCTGGGGTGGATGGAGGAGATGTTTAGACGCCACAAAGAATGCCAGATACCATCAGAGTTTTACAGACTGATCCATTTTGGGTTTTCAGATTTTATCAATACTTATCGAAGCTAGAGATCACAAATTTTTGGCCTTTTTTTAACTTGTTTTGTTTTAAACCATCTCACAAAACCAGAAAGCACTGAAACTGAATTATTGCATTTTTTCCATGTTGTCATCACATTCAGACTTACTCACTCAAATAATACCAACAGAAAACGTCTCGTACAATTACAGCCTCTGGCGCTTTTTTCTTGTTTATATTCTTCCCAAAACTATTGACCATCTTTTAATTTCAACACTGATGCCATTGTAAACAAATTGGATGAAGTATGATAATGTTATTTAAAGGATTTGCTGCTATGGCAGTCCCTGTTTATTTCTCCTGCCAGAATGGTAGGAAAGATTTCCTCTGAGCGTTCCAAGGTAAACAGGACGATTTGATGATCTTCCCAGGTAACTTTTGGAGTTTATTTTGAAAGCAGTCCAGCCTAAAAGCCAAGAAATGGCAATGCTTCGCTGGCTTTGAGCTTCTTCTAAAGGACTTAAGTTTCGGTCCCACTTATAGATCAAAGCATCATTCAGGTTTGAGCCAGTTATCAATTTTTTGAAATTATGAATATTAGACTGAGGTTCTACAGATAAGTCTATAGAATAGGACATGTAAAAACTTAAAGCAACGTAACTGTCCCATCTTAACTTGACATCATGGATATAGATCAGACCACCATCAAACAGCATGTTTTTAGCCTCCAGAGCCCATCACGTCTGATCTTTGTTTCATTACATGCTTGCAGCGCCTGTTTTTCCTTTTGGCTTCCTTCATTTTTTCCAGTTATTTTCGCCAGCACGGGAGCATAAACCTAATACTTGCAAATGGCCGCATCTTCCTTTTTGACAGGGTGCTGAGGAAAATATTCTGGGATTTAAAGCTCAAACTTTTTAGCACAGAGACAGGACCTTTGGTTTAGTAATTTTTGTTTATCTCAGGATGTGGCTGTAGAACCAACTGAAATTTAATACCTGCATTGTGTTTTTGTATCATCATTTTTAAGTAATCCTCATCAGTTACACTTTTCAGAATGCATGTTGAGACGATTATATTGGACGTGTTATTCACATTGTGGGTAGCACATACAACTAGATGTCTTCCTCCGGCCTCAGTGCTTGGGGACTCTTGGGATATCCAAAATGCATGGTGCGTGAGTGTCGTTAAGAGTTTCTACAGATGTGTGAGATATATAATCCGCTGTTGGCTTTGGGCATCATGTCACTTACCTCCTATCAAAACACCCTGCACACCTCAACACTGTTCAGCCGACAGTCAAACCTGATCCTTACCAGAACAGAGCGCACCAAACTCCCTAGACCCTTTTACACATTTTCAACCAGGCTGCAATCACTCTTTCTGTACAGCTTTCCAGACCCTAAAAAAGGCCGTGGGCAAGAATACTCCCTGTTGATTTGTTTCATTGCTGCCAAGCTTCTGCTGAATGGAGGCGGCCATCTTCATTCTAAAATGAAATGTGTTGGAAGAAATTGAAAATCGTTGCACTCCTACCATACATGAGATCCCAAAAATGCATTTAAATTCACTCAGTATGAAGGAAAACTTAGTCAACAACTCAGCTCTTTCTGTAAATTCACCATGTTTCAAAGATGTGAAGAGTCATTGGTTGCAAGAACAAACAAAAAAGAAAAATGTTTTGAACAGATTGTCATGTGGACAGTTAGGAGTTGCAGATGTTCTCAGTCCTGTTTTTCTTATTTGGCTGTCCATCCAATTTTTTGTTGCCATGAAACACGTGTATCTTGTTGTGGCTGTGAACAGAGAACAGAGGGAGGATAATGGGAAATGAAGCAGCAATTTTTTCAGCTTTCCTGTTCATCCTCATTCATTGTTTGAACAGGTAATGCTTGACAGAAATTTCTGCATTTGTTGAACACACTCCTGCTGATTCAGATGGTAAAAAGCTGTGTTCTTCACCTCATACCGTCGGGCAGTAATAAAATAACCAGTGATGAGAGTTTTGTGGCTGTTGCTCATTACCACTGAGGCCCCAGGAGCGAGTACCAGATACCAATGGTATCTACTGCTCAGTGGGTCTGTATTTTTTAAGTCAACATTCTGCAAGGATGGACATTTCATACCAAAGACAGCTTGAAGTATTTTCAGAATTCATAAAAACCAGACTCACTTTTTATTTGAAATATATCAAACAACTTTTTTACATTTGGTCAGAGTATTTCATTAACTATGAATTTCACTGTTCAACATGATTATGTATCTTGGGAACTTTTTCTGTTATGAGGACATTTCAGGTTTAATTACCTGTCAGGGGGCTCCTAACAATAACGTGGATTCATTGCCATGAAATTCATGTTCCCTTCAGGAGGAATTATAAATCACTTTGATGATCCTCTGACTTCCCAGCCAAAGCATCAGCACGTCAAAATTTTAGTTTTCCACAATTTTGGTTCAATCAAATAGCTAGTTAAACTAATACTATTCCCATCAGCCTCAGCTTTTATTTTTGTTTTGTGCTAATTAGCAAATTTTGTATGCTCAACATGGCACAGTAAACATACCTGCTAAAATTCCACATGATCGCACGTTGCCATGCTGGTGTTAGCATTTAGCTCAAAGCATTCCTGTGCTTCCAGTCCCACAGCTGTTAGTGTGGCTATTGACTCTTATTTACGTTACAACTGGGCAAAGCCAAAGAAAACATCTAAAAGATTATTTAACTCAGTTCCTGACAAGTCATGAAATTACATTAAAATGGTTAAATCTGCAGCAATAGCTTGTCACGACAAAGTGGAACAGCTACCATATAAAAGGAAATCTGCAATTATAACCACATAGATATATTAGACAATAAGTGACATGCAACACTTGTTAATATACCTGTAAAAACACATTCACAAGGAAGAGTGGAATCATTTTTCATCTCTGCTCTCCACAGCTGTAGCCAGCATAAGACCAACCTTATTTTCAAGTTCAATCATGCTCTTTGGACTATTCACTGTTCATCTGCAGCCTCTACAGGAAATAAAAAGTAGTGCATCCATTCTGGATGAGAGAACCAGCTCAGAAGAGGAAAGGTGTTTGAGAAGGGATTCCCTTCATAATGTTGGCATGTGTTATTGTTTCACAACCTCTGAGAGTCCTGGCACAGATACCACGCACAGGTCACGGACATAAAGTCAAACATAATGGAATGTGACAGCAGCCAGTTCAGTTCATTTCTTTTGATGTCAACGCTATGCACTATGGGATTTTACAGCCTCTTCTAAAAGGAATGACTGTTAAAAAAAAAATGTGTGGGCAGAGCTCAAGAGTTGACATTTTGCATTGAGGAAGCAGTTAACCGGAGAAAGGTGCAGATGGGGACATGAGACATGTGGTCATGTTTGAGTGTAACATCTGCTATCTGGCAGGTGCCCTCTGGATAGCTTGGTCCTAACAGACTTGTGTACATTTAAGTTGTACAGACAGACTGGCCACTTTCCATTGACAAGTGTTGACTTCTTAAAGGTGGGTACTGTGAAGTCTAAAACTATTGGATCTGCCAAGAGCCACTGGACAAGGCTTATTTTAGCATTAGCCTCACTAGCATTAGCAACTCCTTCACCACTAATGGAGCGAGCTGAAAAATCAAACTTTCCCGAACCTTGTGGAGTGGAAGGCCACAACATCATGGCCACCAAAGAAACTCAGCAACGTTGGTTGTGGCTCCGGCTTTACTTTCCAGATGGTAAAGCCCACAGCGTCATTTTTAGCCACTCCCTCCGTTCGCTGATTGGACGACCAGAAATTTGGCTGGAGAAAACCCGACACTATACCATGAACCCAGATGTAATACTGAAGGGAAATGAAAATTGAGCACAAGTACATAGGAGGGTGGAGCCAGGCTAGTCTGAAACTAAACAGGACATCAAATTAAAACCAAAATGTGTTTACTTTTCTTTGCTTTTAATGTTCAGATTTGTGGGTATAGCTTTCCTGCAAAACCTTTTCAATGTTCTTTCCTTCAACTGCTTGATGCATTTATTTTTGGAATCAGAAATGGGCCCCTTGGCTTTGTGATTGCTCACTGTCAATCTTGTGAGCTTCACATGCCTGCATGGGGTTGTGGAGCCCCCCCCCTCCCACAACAAAGGCTGCCTCTGCAGCTGAGACGCATGAGTAAACAACCAGGGAGTCAACCTCAAATGATTACCGAAAAATTACGTTAGCTGATTACAGAGCTTTCAACATGGCACATTTTACAGCTATATTACACTCTTGTTTTAAAACTTAAAGGGTGGGTTTAAGTTTAAACCAATGCTAGTGCATTGTAAGAAACAAATATCACTACAAACTGAAGACTACATTGAAAATAAAGTGTAGCATTTACATTATCAAAAATTTTAATTTAACTTTGTCACCAAAGTAGTTCAACATTTGGGGAAATACACATTTACTTTCTTGCAGAGAAAGATTAGATTGATACCACACCTTGTGTGGTAGTTATCTTCTAACTTTTAAACTTCAATTTTACTGAGGAAAGTGGTTGGGGTTTAAAGTCCACCAATAAATAACCAAATATTGCCATAGGTTGGCCACAAAGGAAAAACAGACATAAATAAGGTTTTGGGCAACTTTATTAAAAACCAAAAACTCGGGTGGTTAAGCAGGTTGCTCACTAGCCAAACTGGAACACAATAAAACCATCTTGAGTGTTCCCTATATATGACCTCTTAATAAGGCAATGGTCTCCAGGTGTGTGCCTGTTAATGGAGCGGCATGGACAGGGTGGAGCTTCCCTGTGGATGAGGAGCTAGATGGCAGGCTACAAGCCCACCTATCACACCTATCACAAATGTGCCTCAAGGCTTTACAATTTATACAACACCTATCCTTAGACCCTCTATTCCTTTAAGACAAGTCTTGCATCTATGAACATACTGAAAGGACTTCTCATGTTAACATTTAGAATAAGTTATGATTGCTACGAAATTCACACTGCACTCCCACAATATGTGCTGACTCCTTTAGCAGGAATCATTTCCTTTTTGGACAATGAAATAGAGCTAAACTCTCTGGCATCAGAACATCACTCTTTTTTGCTGCCAATGGCAAAAAGCATGAAAGAAATGGAGCTTTACCAAGTAGGAAAATACAAATACATATTAATTCAACCCACACGTCATACAGTTCATCCACTGCAGATTGAAACCCTTGAAAAAATGTGAGCAGCCCAAATCAGATCTTGAATAAAGCTGTGTACTTTTTTATAGGAGATGAAAAAAAAAAACATCCTTCATTTCATCTGGTGCAATCTGGATGTGTCTCATCTGGATTTGAACCAAGTTCAAATTGACATGAAAAGGGCTGTAGCATCATCATTGAGTTTCAGATTTCACATGTCAATGTCTTACTTCACTTAAACCATTGCATAACTGCAGGCCTTCCTAAAATACATTATTTCTCAACAAGGCCACCTATCTTCTTCTGAAGTCAACTCTAATTTATTGTTCCGAAGAGAATCCTGGAAGTATTATAACAGCAAAGGACAGAAGCAGACAGATCATAGTCTGCTCCCTTTACTAAGTTTTTTTATAAGTTGTCAAGTGGAAATATCTTCAGAGATGTGTTGAGACAGACGAACAGTATGATAGCATCTGTTGATGAAGTTAACTGTCGCTTCAGCTGTGAAACATTGGTGACTACTATTCTAGTCTCTGGAGTTTGGCCACCTCTTGTGATCTATCCCCGAGACTCAGGTGAGAAGTCCTACATTCTTTCAAAGAAACAAAAATGATTTCCCCCTCTGTAACAGATTCGTTACAATTCAAACGACCCTCGCATAATGATTGTCCTACACAAACCATCACGCATAACTATCAGAACTTCCCTCATTCTCAGTCTGGTTTGAAGTAATTCCACTTCGTGTGCAATATAAGTGCAAAAGAAAAGATCTAAATTTTTGGCTAACTGCAGCATGCTTAGTTCTGTCTCTCCTCTCCAGGCTACACAGATTACTGGTTAAGATCATATTTGTTCTCATTTAGATCCCAGCCAAGAGATTTTTTTATTTAATACACATCATACATTGAGCAATACCAGACCTTCCTTGCACTGATATGTTTTCTTAGCTAACTTGGGGAATTACAAAATATATCTTTATTTGAACTTTGTAAGTGGTAAATAGTTAATAGTTTAGTTACACCAAATGGATATTAGATTTTGATTAGATTTATTCTTCAAAGGTTAAAGCTGGTGTTACTTTAAAGACCAGAAAGAACAATGCGTTTGTATATCTAGTTTTAGACTTTACCTGTCTGTGGTTCCAAGCACGTTTGTTCCTGAAAACAAAATGCTTTGAAATGGGCCACAAATACGTAGTTTCAGTTTTAAAAACAGTTAACAATAGTAACAAATTATTTCCTAAAACGGCTTGGCACTGTATTGTTTAGCGAATGTTACGCAAACAGGAGTAAATAGGGCATTGTTGGGGACTATTTCCAGCTGCGGATGAATACACGTTTGATGTACAAGTGAATAATAACAGCAGCAGGATGGTTAACGTGTGATTGACTCAAATAAACAAAAAATGTGCTCAAAGTTCTTTCATAAAGGATGGCACAGAGGAATGCAATATATGCTGACACTTGGATGAAAACATAGAATATCACAAGTCTTTTCCATTAAAAGACACTAACTGCTGTGGATAATAATAATACAATTAGAGAGAACTTAGGTCTCTGGTCAAGAGTGTGTATTCAAATTCCAGCGCAAAGAGCTCAGCAGCACACTTTGTGCACTTCCACTTAGATACATTTTCCAGGCATTAATTACTCCATAAATCTCCATTGTGCAGTCAGTGTGGCTGCTCTGCTATGAAGATTCATGGCTGGACTTAGCGTTTGTTTTTCTTCGACATAGTTATGGATTGATTAATAGCTTGCCCACATGCTTTAAAGGGAAATACAACTCAACTTTAAAATTGTAACAAAGTAGCAGGAAAGAGTCATTTTTAACCGTTGTGATATCAAACAAGCACATCAGTGGTTGAGCTAGTTTTCAGGGTGCTAACCATACATTTGATTTTCTAGTTTGGAACTTAAAGTGCTTTTTTTTCAGTCTCCATTTAAATGTTAGCAATTTGTAATTCTGCTTCTTTTATTTCCAAACTCTTTCTATGAATAGTTAATTCTTAAGAATTTGTAAATTTAATAATCAAAGGATATTTCAATATAAATTCATTATTTTATACTAGTAGCACTTCATGCCTTACATCAGCCTTTAAAAAAGGGTAGATGACACATACAGATATGAGAGTATTTGCTTATGACCTAAATCCTTTTTGAACAGTGTCTTACAAACAGATGCGAGAGTATTTGCTCATTACCTCATTTATGTTTTTAAACTGTGTCAATTTTCTTACCATTTGGAGACAATGGAGAACTAATGCCTCATTGAGGCAGCGTTAAGAAATGATTTTGGTCAAGACACACCATACTAAATAGCGGTCAGTTTTCACAAGTGATGTAAACTGTACACAGTGTTCAAACCAATCAAACAAACTGGACTTTGGGGTCAAGTGTGATCCAGGCCTGAGTCCCTGATGTGAAAGCCTCCTGAGTGACCTTGTCCTCTATGCAACTGGCAACAGATGGTCACAGCTGAGTACTGTACTGTATCATGTGTCTTCATAGACACATTCAGGAAATTTTAAATGGCTCCAAATCAAAGCACATGAAGGGCCATAGCTACTCCAAATGGTGAACTTGAACTTTCTAAATGTCCCAGTGCTTTGATCAAGTTGCCTAGCTAACCTCATATTTCAAAAGAGCTATAATTGAATGAAATGCTTCATGCCGTGTTGTGGTTAATGGATTGTTCTGCATCTGTTTCTGTGTTCCGTGGACCAGCACGACAATGGACAGATTATGTAAAAGACTGTGTACCTGCCCTTCCTGAACATTATTTACAGAATGGACAAGGTAATGTGGACCTCAGTCCAGATGGTTTTTAAACTGTCACATCTGGAAAGTAAAAAAAAAAAAAACCATACACTAGCCTACTTACTTACAGCTGTAGCAAACAGAGGAAGGAAGACATGCCATCAATTATTGTAGCATTTGTACAGTAGATAGATGGAATTGACTACACACATGTACAGTTACAATATTGCCTTGCCAGTATTTAAAAAAAATAAAAAGATGGTGTTGTGAAAACTGTGGAATGACACATTTTTCTTGTACTTGTGTCTAAACAACAAACACATTCTAAAATGTTAACTGATGGTAGTTGTTACTGTTTCCCCCGTGAGGCAGTTTTACATTTTGAAATTAAAATGTCTCTTATTGGTGTAATTAGGTACAGATGAATCTCTGTGCTGCTCTACGTCTATGTCTGAGTTTTTATCAGCTCAAGGGAATTGTGATTGTCTTGTGATAACTGACAATCATGATCTCATCTAGCTGAAGCAAAACATTGAAGGATTGCAGAGTTTATGTTTCCTCCACCGCAAACAACAACAACTTGCTTTGAATTTATAGCTGAGCTTAGCCTCACAGACTGAGTTTAGACACAGCGGCTGAGGTGTAATGTGGAAAAGCTGAGTCTACTACAGCAAGTTCTGCATCTGGTGCTATAAAACCTTTGAGTGGTTTATTTATGATAAACTTGTTATGCCATAATGCAAAATACACTTTTTTCTCTCTCTGTCTCACTGACAAACATGGATCACATCATAAAGCAACCAAATAGCGCTGACATGAGGAGATACAAGCAGCTGTAACAACAAGATTCAGTTGTATTAAACGTGATATGACTGGATGTGCACTCTTGACATCCTGTGGGGAATATGGCATTAAGAGCATTTAGTGTAGGTAATATAATTTTTTTTAATAATTCACGCCTGCTATAACCTTTTTTGCTCCTGGGTTTGCTTCCATTACTATCTATCTTAGCCATCGAGTAATACATAGCAAAGACTGTACACACAAACTAAAGATTGTATGAATACAGTAGGTGGTGCAACCCAACCCAGCTGTTTCACTTTTGGCTACAAATGTTTACACCAATATTTTTTCTTTTGCATTACAGTTAATTTGGCTAGGAATGTTTAATGCAATATCTTTTAATGAAATGAAAAGAAAATAATAAACACCCATAACAAACAGTATAAATGAGTCAGGTGTCTTAAGGGTCTACTTACTCTTATGTCAAGGAATAATATATGTTGGGCTAATCTGTTGAGGTTTTGCTGTGTCATAGGTGCACGGTCACTTCCAAGTAAATTTCAAACGAAACAGCGCAAGCTCCCCCCCCCCCATGTTTCCAAAACTGTCATGACTAAGTGTCTAACTGTCACTAACCCTCAGCCCCAACCATCTTGTCAGTGATTGGCTGGATTGGTTTTTTGTATTTTAGTGTATTTAGTGTTTGTTTGACGTTTACGACCCCTGTGTTGTCTCTCTAGACCGCTTTGTCACGGTGTATTCAGGGGACAGGCAGCTAGCATATCAAGGAGAGATGCCAATGATTCGAGGCAAAAATTATATTGCACTTAAACCATGCAGGAAGTCATAGTGCACCTTTAACTGGCACAACAGGCTACTAAGGGAATTGAAGTGTTTTGACACACTGTTATGCATATTAAACTAAGTCCTGCCAGAGTGCTGGATTGGTTTTCATAAATGTCACATAAGTCATTATTTGAACAACCTCAAAGCAGAAATATTCCCTCAGGTTCTGAGTTTTAAAACAAGAAACCAACACAGCTGGTGCATTTAACCAAGCACTCACTCTTTGCTCTGCTGTCAACAGTTGTGAACATCTAAAGGTATGTTTGGGATGAAATAGTGGCAGAAATATTTGATCTGACAACCACTGTTTCATCTTCCCACAAAGACGCTTCTCAAGGGACACTTTTTAATGCAATTCAAATGGCCTGTCACACAATAAAAGATTTGCTTCAAATTTGGTCTTCAAAAGGGCCACTTGGAGTTGTGCAGTGTGACTGCAACGTATGAGGAGGGAATTAATTTACGCTCTTCTGAATTGCATTTAAAAGGTAATTCAATTCATAAATTGCTTTCTTGGGTTTAAATGCTGTGTTCAAAATTAAACACCTTGAGTTTGAGAATACAGATATAACTCTAATTATGACATTTTAAGGATATGATGTCACTCTTACAAATGCTCATCAAATGATTTATTATTTATTCTGCTGTCAAACTTTCTTATTCCATTTGCATGTTGCCGTATTTCAATGGATGAAAGATGGAGAGCTACTTTATGCTCCTACAATGATCAAACACTATGGCTTTGAGTGGCAGGTTTGACTACACCAGCTCCAAACATTTGGTGCATTTCAGCTTTGGAGCATAGAAATTAAAATGAAAACGTAACTATATAACGGATTACAAAATGACAGTTATCATTGTTCGCTAAGTGATTGTACTCATTTTAATCTCATTCCCACAGCAGACCTTCACCCGACCATGTGCCTGGATGTTGCCACTTACAATTAGTGTTGTTTATTGTTCTTAAGAACAATAAAGCAGGCACATGTGTTTGTCTCCATAGGAAACAGGCTTTCATTGTTATTTATTTGCAATAAACAAGGTCTTGCCTTGTCACTGTCCTCAGCTGCTAGTAACAAAATAAAAGCTCCCACGGGTTCAATGTGTGATGATATCCATTTAAACCACAAGAATATGAGCAATAAAAGTATACTATTTTTGTGAAAGGCCTGCTAGCTGTCGATACAGCTATATATCTCACCATTGTGAAACACTAATTGATTGTAATTAAATAGCGCAAGACTTTAGACGCACATGCCCTTATTATTTACACAAAGAACCACCACCACAACATTGTTTTTTTTCTACAGCAAGCTATAAATCATCTCTTTGTTGTGGAAAGATATTTCTGCAAACCTTGAGAAACACTTGCTAGTATTGTGAGAACAATCTACATAGCAGTTACTGTAATGTCTGTGGGTA
Organism: Etheostoma cragini; assembly: GCF_013103735.1. Lineage (NCBI taxonomy): Eukaryota > Metazoa > Chordata > Actinopteri > Perciformes > Percidae > Etheostoma > Etheostoma cragini. Next base: position 17,264,910 of record NC_048426.1, on the reverse strand, counting down.
TCCCCCCCACAATCACTATATTCTCTTAGTATATACAGTAACAAAATGTCTCGCCCATATGCTCTCATCATTTTAAGAAGGCAAGGAAATGGAGCTGCTGATGAATGTTAAATATTTCCATCCCAGTCCCTGAATGATTAAGTGAACAAGAAGATGTTTGTATGATTGTTGCTTGATTAGCCCCACTTGAAGGGCTAATGGTGTTGCGGGATTGTGTATAAGATAGATCATTAGCATTGTATTGCTTTCTGAGATCAAAAGACATATGCTGACAAAAAAGAGTGCATCTTGTCAGTTTTCCCATGCATCCTGTCCAGAGGGAATGGATCCTAGCATGGGATAAATTAGTTTACTATTTAGATTATGTGTTCTACCTTATTTTAAGAAAATCTTAGAGCAGAATAAAAAGTGATCACATTGTTAAACCTGCATTAATTGAGTTTTGGCCACTTGGGGTCAGAGGAAACAAAATGCAAACACAATTAATGACATATGATTAAGTTAGCCTTGTTTAGCTAATAGTTGCCTATTTATACATTCAGCAGAAGACACAGAGACATATTTTTATTTAGATTGTGTGTCTGGCCACCTAGCTAATCTAAGGCCAATTAAAGCTGCCTTCAAATGGTGCAAATGGTGGTTTGTCGTGTTCATGAGAAGAGTCCAAATGAATGCCTTCCTATTGTGGTATTTTGGGAAGTGAAAATCTGTTTAAAGCTTGAAAAAAAGTTATGATGTGTTTGATGTTTTCAGAAATGGCACAGCCCAATGTAGTTGGCCACGTTATTTTTCCCACAAATTCTATAATACAGTCAACACAACTTCCCATGCCGTAACCACAAATCACAAGTTTCATTTGAAGGCAGCACATTATACTCTTTCCTTTAGGCTCTGTTTTGCAGCCAGTTTTTAACTTTGTTTGCTGTTTGGTGCTGGGCAGGAAGCACACAGTGTGTTTTTTGAGTTACGTACTTTTGAGCTGTGGGGACTGCACCACTAGGTTGAAATTCTCTGTGGTTTTGTCAAATGGAGCGACTTCCTCATTACACATTCAAAATATTAATTATACTAACTTTAAAGATGCATATTCATCTAGACAAAAACATTTTTAATCTATACATTTAAAATGCCGTGGATACTCTGACTCCAGTGTGAAGCTGTCTTTTTTACAGTGAGGGAAAAAAGTATGTTATCCATCTGACTGATTCAGATGACAACTTGGTGAAAGTGTTGGTCATATGAGACCAAAATGTAGCCCTTTGGCATCAACTCAACTCTCCATGTTAGGAGGAGAAGGAATGCTGCCTATGACCCCGAGAACACCATCCCCACCGTCACATGGAGATGAGAAACATTATGCTTTGGGGGTGTTTTTCTGCTAAGGGGACTGGACATCTTCATCGCATCAAAGGGACGAGGTCTGAAAGAGCCATGTGCCGTCAAATCTTGGGTGAGAGCCTCCTTCCCTCAGTCACGGCATTGAAAATGGGTCGTGGATGGATATTCCGGCATGACAATAGCCCAAAACACATAGCCAAGGCAACAAAGGAGTGGCTCAAGAAGAAACACATCAAAGGTCCTGGAGTGGCCCAACCAGTTTTCAGACCTTAGACCCCATAGAAAATCTGTGGAGGGAGCTGAAGGCTTGAGTTGCCAAACGTCAGCCTCAAAACCTTAATGACTTGGAGAAGATCTGCAAAGAGGAGTGGGACAAAATCCTTCCTAAGATATGTGTAAACCTGGTGGACAACTACAAGAAATGTCTGACCTCTGTGATAGGGTTTTGCCACCAAGTACTAAGTCATGTTTTGCAGAGGGGTCAAATACATATTTCCCTCATTAAAATGCAAATTATTTTGTAACATGAGTTTTTGTGGATTGTTTTGTTGTTGTCCTATCTCTCACTGTTAATAAATAAATCTACCATTAAAAGTATAGACTTAGCATTTCTTAGTCATTGGGCAAATGTACAAAATCAGCAGGGGATCAAATACTTTTTTCCCTCACTGTAGATACCCAGGATCAGCTTCTGTGTCATTGTTAAAAAAACTGCAGTCGTAATGACTGAACTGAACATACATACTGATCCAAGACCAGTCTAAAAGAGCAGCATATTTCGATTCAATTAATTAACAAAACATTAAGAATTTTACTTTACACTTATTGACTCCAGGCCACATGGAATCTGGTCCATTGCACTTCGAGCATCTGCAACAGTAAAGAAAATTGCTGGGAAGACAAAAACAGAGAGGCAAACATGGTACAAATTTTAGGGTTTGTCTTTGCTCTGTTGATGAGGAATCCACTAAAACTCCTTCCAGTGCCACAACTGAGAGCTGGATGGCCACAGATCTCTTTGGGTTTGGTTGCTTGTATGGATTGATTATCCCCATATAGAAGCCAGCAAAGAAAGATGCAGAAAGCAGGGGTTTCCCTCCCACCATTATTATAGAGTTTGGTAAATGCCATAGAAGGGGTCTTTGGTTACCAGCATCATAAGTCAACACTTAGAGGGTATTGTGGCTATAGAATTGTTTCACATGACAAAAAAGGTTCAGCACTGCCAAGGTAAATAGTAGACAGATGACACTGACATTGGCATTACTCCATGAATTGTCTTTTATATGATTCTTTTCCCTTGTGCTTTGGGAGGATTGTACAATACCATTTTTTTTACTTTTCTAATCACCAGGGAAAAAAGGCATGGACAAAAAAATATATCTTCTCTCTAGAAGTAGACTTCTGAAAATGCTACAATATCAAATTAATTACATTCTAAAAGCCTTGTTGTCCCTTTTCTTAGCATCAGGATTTGCTTACCAGGAATTAACTAGACAAACGACCATCATGTCGTTTTAACATGAGCTACCAAGGGATGCAGAAAGAATTTCAGCTTTGGCTGACAGGTTGCATCGTGTTTCCTTTTAAGGACAAAAAGATGACCCAGATGTTGAGGGCATTTTACTGGAACATCAGAAATATTTTTACAAATCATACACATTTACAGAAGCCCACATGCAGGAAATAAAGGAATGCATGCCTGTGGTTGTCATCCGTAGCACTGTTGGTGCATGTATTGTATGTGTGTGAGTGTCTCTTGCAGCATCCAGATGCCCGTGTGTTTCAGGGACAACATAGCTTAATGTGGCCTGTGGTTTTGGGCCTGTAAGTATGACGATGAGGTAGACACTCTGAAAATGATTCATCAAAATACCAGGTGATCACATCTGGAAGCAAGTCTGCTCCAGGAGAAAAGTCTTTCCCAATTAACCCACAATCATCATTTAGGATCTACTGGTTTCATAATGCATAAATAATCCACGAATGAACGTTGTGTCAGCAGTTAGCTATTAAAGAGGCTTTCCCTTTGTTTTTCTGTGATCTTTCTTTTTGATAACCATCCTGACCCAGATGGCAGGCAGGGTCAATGCAGAGTGAATGAGAGTTTAATGAATGACATCATTCTCAAGAGCAGAAAACTGTCTTGAAATTGTTTTATATGCTTCTAACACAATTAAAGGTTTAACATGATATAACATGTAATTAAATTAACACTTAAGCTTTTCTATTGTTGTCTCAAATGTGGCATTCATATGTGTCACCTGACAAGAATTTAGTTGCATTTCATTGGGATTTTAAGTGTGCAACACAGCAGTTGGCAGAGTACTAAATGCATCTAATTTTATTGTGTGTAATAAAATGCAGTCAAGTTAAAGTAAAATGAAACCAAATGACATAACTGCCTCAAAAATGTTGGGAAGACTGAATCAGTTACTGCTGAAGAGTTTAAAAGTATTTCCAGTAACTCTTATGTATTCACAGGAATAAATGTGTAAAGACTTAAATCATTTGAAATAGATTTTCCCAATTATCACCATCTGTGTGCTTTTTTTGAATTTTTATAGTTCAGTAATTCATAACTTTTGTCAGCTTTAAAAAGGAACACAACTATGTTTGCTCTTGCGTAATTGGCCCTTTCTCACTTGGTTATACCCAGATATTTTTCTGTTTGCTAGCATAAAAACGGCCTCCCTGATCTAAACCAGAGTGGTTGTCTGTTGTTGGACTTCTGTGCTATTCATGGATTGTCTATAACAAACAACCATGTTCAAGCATAGGGATACTCACAAGTGTATGTGGTACCAGAGCACCCTAGACAGAAGGATGATTAAACATTTGTTTCATCTGATCTGAGGCCGTATGTTTAGGAACACTTGGGTGAAGAGAGGGGAGGAGCTGTCAACCAATCTCCATCTGATGGTGAGTTGGGTCAAGGGGTGGGGGAAGATTGTGTGAGTAAATTGGGAACGTTTGGAGGAGGACCCTGTCCGACAGACTTTCAACTCACATCTCCGCGGAGCTTTTTGTGCCTCCCTGTGGAGGCTGTGGGCATCGATCCTGAGTGGACAATGTTCAAAGTTTACATTGCTAAAGCTGCAGTGGAGAGTTGTGGTCTTAGGGTCTCAGGTGCCTCAAGGGGCGGTAACCCACAAACAACCTGGTGGACACCGGTGGTCAGGGAAGCCATCCAACCAAAGAAGGAGTCTTTCAGGGATATGCTATTCTGGAGGGATCCAGAGGCAGTTGTAAGATACAGAAGGGCTGCAGCCTCTGCCATGAAGAGTTAATGCAGCTGGTGTGGGAGAAGTTTGGAGAAGACATGGAGAATGACTTTCGGTTGGCACCAAGGTGCTTTTGGAAAATGGTTCACCACCTCAGGAGGGGAAAGCGGGGAACCATCCAAGCTATGCACAGTAAGGATGGGATGCTGTTGACCTCAACTGAGGAGGTAATAGAGTGGTGGAAGGAGCATTTTGAGGAACTCCTAAATCCACTCCCTTTATGGTAGAGGCAGAGCTGGAGAATGATAGGGGATCCTCGTCAATTTCCCTGGTGAAAGTTGCTGAGGTAGTCAAACAACTCTACAGTGGCAATTGATGAGATCCGTCCAGAAATGCTGAAAGCTCTGGGTGTGGATGGGCAATCTTGGTTGACACCTCTCCTTAACATTGCGTGGAGAACTGGGACAGTGCCTAGGGAGTGGCTGACCAGGGTGGTGGTTCCCATCTTCAAAAAGGGGGACCAGAGGGTGTGTGCCAATACATGGTTATCAATTTCAATTCAATTCAATTTTATTTTTTATCACACTTCCCAGGAGGATTCGGCCAATAGTTGAACCTTGGGTTGTAGATGAACAATGTGAATTCCATCCTGGTCGTGGAACTACAGATCAGTTCTTAACTCTCGCAAGGATCCTGGAGAGAGCTTGGGAGTATGCCCAACCTGTCCAAATGTGTTTTGTGGATCTGGAGAAGGTGTATGACCGGGTCCCCTGGGCGATACTGTGGAAAGTGCTGTGGGAGTTTGGGGTGAGGGGCTCCCTTCTCAGGACCATCCAATCTCTGTATGACCAAAGTGAGAGCTCTGTGCGGGTTCTCAGCAGTAAGTCAGACTTGTTTCAGGTGAGGGTTGGCCTCCGCTAGAGCTGCGCTTTTTCACTAATCCTGTTTGTAGTACTTTTGGACAGGATGTCAAAGCGTAGTCGGGGAAGGGACGGATTGCAGTTTGGTGGGCTGGGGATCTCATCTGTGCTTTTTGCGGATGATGTGGTCCTGATGGCATCATGGGCCTGTGACCTTCAACACTCACTGGATTGGTTCACAGCCAAGTGTTATGTGGCTGAGATGAGGATCAGCACCTCTAAATGTGAAGCCATGGTTCTCAGCAAAAAACCAATGGAGTGCCTTCTTCAGATAGGGAATGAATTCTTACCCCAAGTGAAGGAGTTTAAATGCCATGGGGTCTTATTCACGAGTGAGGGGACAATGACGCGGGAGATTGGTCGGAGAATCCGTGCAGTGGGTGCAGTATTACATTCAATTTATCGCATTGTTGTGATGAAAAGAGAGCTGAGCCAGTGGGCAAAGCTCTCGATCTACCGGTCAGTCTTTGTTCCTACCCTCACCTATGGTCATCAAGGCTGGGTCATGACCAAAAGAACGAGATCCAGGGTAAAATCGGATGAAATGGGTTTCCTTAAGAGGGTGGCTGGCGTCTCCCTTAGAGATAGGGTGAGAAACACAGTCAATGAGGAGCTCGGATTAGAGCCGCTGCTCCTTCGCATCAAAAGGAGCCAGTTGAGGTGGTTTGGGCATCTAGGGAGATTTTCCTAGCACGTACAGCTGGGAGGAGGCCTCAGGGAAAACCCAGGACTAGGTGGAAGGATCTGTATCTCCAACCTGGCCTGGGGACGCCCAGTAGGAGGTGGTTAATGTGGCTCAGGAAAGGAAAGTTTGAGGTCCCCTGCTGAAGCTGCTGCCCCCGCAACCCGACACTGGATAAGCAGACAAAGATGGATGCATGGTCTTGACAAAAATGTCTATTAGTTTTGGTAGAATTTAAGTAATTTTTGCATTTTTGTTAGTTTAAGCCAACAAATAACAAAGACCTTCTAATCTAGTGCTAACTTACTTTTCTGTGGATGTCAGTTTTTAAGCCACAAACAAGGCCAAAAAGTGGCCTGCATCAGACTGGAGATGTCCTTTGCTATGTGATTTGTTGTTGATCACTCGCGGCCCCTATACCAGCTTGTTAAAAAGAGTGAGGATTCAGCAGTCGATGATGACTGTGAGTGAGTGGGGGCAGGGTTGACCCAAGACTGTGAAAGAAGCGATGCAAACACGGGCATGGCTTTACAGAATAAATGGGTTCTAGAACGCAATATGAAACTATTTTGATATTAACTGTATGGTCTCATCCCATATCTCATTTAACAATATATCGACATACGTTAAAAAGTTGATACACTGCCCAGCCCTACTGGCAGTACACTTTCTTTTTGTATGCCTTCACTTCATAACAGATTTCATCCAGCAGGTATGGATAAATTACATCAACCAGATAACATACAAGATTCAACTGTCTGCCAGTTTAGGATTATAAAATGTTTTCAAAGTTGGTGGTACTCCTGTGTTCCTTCTGCAGCTTTATCGCTCCATACATCCATCCACACACCGACTTTCCTGGCCGCCCCGTCTTTCCTCATGACATCATCCCTCGCCACTTTGGATCCTGTTACCAGACCCCGGTCCACTCCTCCCCTGAGGAGACTGCAATGTCTCTCCGTCTGCACTTAGCGGATACTGCCACAATGTTGTATGCTAATCAACTTGGGGTAGTACCTTTGACCCATGACCCCTTTAAAGGCCTGTTAAAAAGTGATTTACTCACTCTTGGTTCTTGGTATTAGTGGGACCTTTTTTGGCTTGGTTGAGTCTACAGATTGTGACCCCTTTGGCCATATAAATCACTAAAGAGAGCCTGAATTTGTCGCTAAAAACTTCACCTCTTTCTTGAAATACTCTACAGAGCATTTAAATGCAGGTAGCATATTGATAAAAATGTACAGTATTTGTTTTGCTGTTTTTAATACATGAATTCCCTGTGCGGCGTCCTTGAGTGCCAAAAAGGTGCCTTTAAATGAAACATATTATTATTACTATTATTATTATTAAAACAGCTAATTCACTACTGCAGTGATCCCAAGTGTAATGTATATAGTTTGCAGATTCCATCTTTGGCTCCTGCTCTCTCTCCACCCTCAGAATATACTCAACATCTGTGTGTTGAACTTACAAGATCCTACATAAAAATGCCTTTGAGCAGTTCCTCCGTCTGGCTTGACCAAAAGCTTCTGTGAGTTTATTGACATCCTGCCTTAAGAGAGAATAAAGGGCTCAGAAGCTACAGTCTCTGCATGGAGACCGGCAGACTGCAGACAGCCCCTGGTCACAGCTCCCAAGTAATCCTCCACAGCTGAAATCAGGGTGAACACACATTCTGACTGAATGACTCTTATAACTTTTTTGTTTGTAAAACTGCTTCAAATTGCTCTGACATGACGTGACTTTGTTGAAGACACTGTAATGTATGACAACAAAGCACAGTTCACAGTAAGCTAGAGTTCCAGGTCCCTGTCCCCATCAGTTTTTTTTTTTTGTTCATAGGAAACTCTATGGCCAAACGTAATGACTAAAGTAGAAAAATCATACACCCTCTGTTGTTGACTGCCTGTTATTTCTCCACTAGTTAAAAAATCTCTGGCTCAGCTGAATCATTAAGAGAAGAACAGAAGTCCTTTAGTTTCTGTCCATGTCACTCAGTAATGTTGCCAACCACTAAGCATACAACAGAGTTTTAGGTCTAGTAGAGGCCTGATCCAGAGAATCCCTGTCATGGGTCCATGTGAAGATATTTGTGAATCTTCATAGTGTTACTGATACAGTACAATTGATTTAAATAAATCGTGCAATAGTAGTTTTCTTTTCTTAAACCTGTGAGAAGGGGGGCAGTGGATGTGGTGTCCAGCCCAGGACATTTTTTTTACAGTCTGCGGTGACCTTGTTCTTAAGGATATAAAATACAATCATAAGTCATTCATGAGCTTCTAATGGCGGCACTTACACATAGCCTGGCCTCAGCTAAAATAAAGTCAAGTTAAGGTAATGCTCAGACCCATTTCAGGTGACATTTCCTGGTGGATGATGGTTTTTTCTAGACATGTAATCACTAGAAACCTTACTCCAACACCCGTCGGAAACATTGATGAGAGGAACAGTAACTCAACCACCCAGACCATGGTGATGTCATATACATTTGAGTGTTTGTGCATGCATCACCACCTGTAGCACGCACACCGCCGGACCGTCTCTCCAACAGTCAATAAAATGGCCCAGCCTGAGAACCAGGCATAGAGTTGCAACAAATGTAGGAAGAGAAGAAAGTGCTGAGTCGACACACTGTTGTATTGTTTTAGTGGGGAAATGTGATGACCGGAGAGGGCCTGTTTTTAATGAGCGGAACACAAAGCCTGGGAGCTGAATTTGCATGAAAGGCTTGGAAAGTAATCATGAAGCCCAGTGGGCGCTTCACATTTTTTTCCAATAGTATCTACTTTCAACACGTGTACATAGAAAGAAATGGTGACATGACTTCATTTGGTTGAGTTAATCTATCACTTTGCTTTAGAAAACATCCTTTAGGTAATTTTATAACCCACACTATTGCTATCAGCACCTTCCATTTAGGTTTGTTCACCATGTGTTAAATGAAGTATGAGGTCACTCTGTAGGCATATGGATTTTGTCAGATTGTTAGTGGGCTGGACTGTTGAGCTGATGTCATGATTTCAAATAGGAAAATGAAAAGCTGTTAATCTCATTATCACATTCAGATCATCAAGCAACATTTGGAGATAAACAGCAGCGATTACTCATAGACAATTTAAACCAGAAACAGACTTGTATCATAGCTACTGTTTGGCACAACTTAAAGGGGCAAGGATGGATCTACTGATATGCCCAACAGCACACTACCTTACAAGGTAGACCAAGATCTTTGATATCGGGTAGATGGTAAACTACCCACAGAATTCTTGGTATTCTGGTCTGAAAAGTGAAATGTGGAAAATAAATGGACAGTTTCCAGATCTTGAAGTTTAGCAGTTAGACAACAAGTCTGGAAAAGGTATTACAAATACTGTTGTCCTTCACTGGCATGCAGCACATGCAACATGCTGCTGTCATTAGGTGTGTTTTGATATTTCCTGTTGTGTCTGTTTAGTTGATTGTTACATTGTCCCACTGTAACTATCAACACTCCGTACTCTGGACTGAGAAGGATCAAGTAAGTCAGTAAATCCAACCAAAAACATTCTGTTAAAGAAATTAGAGAATGTTTAGGAACTCTAGGAAAGTCAGGAATAATATATCCCCCCAACACTGACGTGTCGTTTTCTGAGGTGGGGTCAGCAGTGGGGTGAAACATGAGGCCTCCTGGTGGTTTAGAGCTTTGAGATGTGTACCGTGTAAATGCTGTGTTCATGGTTTGATTCCAGCTAGGAGCCTTTGTCATAGTATGGCCTCCTGTCTCTTCATGCTGTCAAACTATCAAATCAATAAAGAAAATGTCATGAAATGTCACGAAGGTCCATTTAGGAGATGTTCTGGAGCTGCTTTAACTTGGTAGTTGTTTTAGGGCAAAAAAAGGTAATTTGAACATAAACAATTCCGTGACAATCTCCTTCTGCAGATGAATATCATGTGATATGATCAAACACTTTATAATGTATGCTGCCAAATTAACCCTGTAGTGAACAGTTTTTTCACTGCTGTTTCCGGGATCAAGAATGACCTTTAAATCTCAGTTTGGCTAAGGTTTGATCTGAGTTTCTATCTGGTTTAAAGACTGCAATTACACACACAGCTGTACAACTGAGTCTATTAGGCTAATAACCATGTGCAGTCAGGCAGGTTTTAAAGTACCAAACTTTTTCAGTTGGGATGGAACAAAGACAAACTTTTCATTTTCATTACATTAGATTTTTCAAAGTGAAACGAAACTGATGTGTTAAATGTCGATTAAAGGTTGAAAAAAACTTGAAAGTGAAACTATTCAGCAATATTTATCCTTATAGTGTAAAGCGCCCTCCATCTCTCTGTCTGCCCACCTGTGATTCTCCTTAAAGTAAGTGACTTTCTGAGAACACTTGAGCTGTTCATGGCTTTCTCACACTCACACACACACACACACACACACACACACACACACACACACACACACACACACACACACACAAAATTCAAGCAACTTGTTTGTGTCTGAAGTTAATTAATTGTTTTAGTCTGGCCTTTAGGATAACCCTGAATAGAACTCTGGAACAGAAACAACATCTGTAGTAAATCCAACTAAATGTTTTGTTCTATTAAAATTGAGTATTCCTGCTTTTTATGTTGCCGATGATTTCATGTGATGATTTTATTCCACAGGCATGGTCAATCGTTTTGTCACCTAACTCCCCAGAAAATGTTAATTTGTCTGCAGTAAAAATTACCACATTATTTCACTCTGGAAATGTTGGAAGTGCACTGCAACACATTTTATTCCTAGAATAATGTTTATTTGGCTTTTAAGTTTTACTAACTTCAACATGATCACATTAAATGTGTTATTATCTATTTAAAATCCAAAACCTTGTTATCACTGCAGAGCAGCTTTAAGATAAATTGGGATTTTTGTGGTTATTGTTACTACTTCATCAAGCCTGTCAAGTTCATCTGGAAGTTACACAGCCCTTTCAATGAAAAGGGTGAGTTAATTTAATTTGCCAGTACATTTGGTGAAAATGTTAAAATGCATACAAATCATAACAAAAATATTGAGTTAAGACTGTTTGTTTAAGCTGCAGTCAAGTCAAGACCACAGTGTAAGAGAATACAAATGTTTTCCTATGAAATTAAGTCATATATGCTCTGGAAAGGCCTGCTGTCTGTCTGCAGCAGGTATTTCAATCTATTGTAGTCCTGACACAATAATGACATCACCACAGACGCATTTCATAACTCTTCTGCATTTTGACAGGGATGGCAGGAATTTGGGATGAGAGTCCTTGGCTAAATGACAGCCAAGGACTTGAAATAAACTCACAAGACTAAATGAGACTGAAGCAGAACAGTAACAATCAGATTAGTATTATTATCTGTATAAAGGAATGAGAGCTTCATCCAAAGTGAAAACCTTTCTTATGTTTAACAATAATAATAATGTGTCCTTTATTAGTCCTACAAGGGGAAATTCCAATTTACACTCTGTTTTCATAGCACACAGGCCTGAATTACACACACATGCTCAGTACCTATACATGCACTAATTGAGAGATGTCAGAGTGCCAGGCTTCCCATGGAAAGGCACCCCCGAGCAATGGGGGATTGGTGCCTTGCTCAAGGGCTCAAGGGTTTGGTGCCTCTCCAGCTGCCAGTACCACCACCATACTTTGGTCCGTACGTGGACTTAAACCAGCAATCCCCCGGTATAATGAGACATACATGGAAAACTGATCTCAATACCATTCCCCTTGGCAAGCCTTACTCCTTGAGAACAAGTCATCTTATAGTATAAGATCTCACAGGACAGTGAACTTGAATATTTCCCCTTCTGTTCTGGTTCTTCACTGTATTATGGTAGCCCTCATTGTGTCCCTCTGGGGGCCTGGTGGTCTACTGACTTTCATAGCGCTTCAGCGCACAAGTGGCATAACGACTTGGCCGGGAAGGAGATTCACCTGGGTGTTCCCCCAGAATAGCAAATGCTGATGTTGAGATTACTATTAATTCGGCAAATGTGTGGCCCCTGAGAGCTGTGAATATCCCATGTTATCTAGTGTAAACTATCTAGTGGGCTCATGTTGGGCCATGCAGCTCTCTGTGGGTTTGTAAAAGCTTTTCAGGATGTTAATATAGTCCAACGCTATTCTGGCATATATGACAAACATTTATATCAAAGAGTAGCGGAGAAGGATAATTTGACTGGTTTACAAGACAGTATTTATAGAATGTATTGCCCCTGACGCTGATAACATCCGTGATGGCCTCTGAGTGATCCAGTGAGGCCACACTGTGGGCGTGATACCTCACTGGCATTAATTATCTCTTTGTCCTGAGTTGATTACAGATTTGGTGCAGCTGTGAGCTGGTACGCCTGGTACAACTCTGCGCTCTCTGGACTGCAATCCACAGATCAACCACATCTTGCTTTGAGTTTATTTAAATCACAGAGACAAATACATGTTTAGTTTATTCTTTTGTTAAATAAATCACTTTTTATCCCAGCTAGTGAGGGTAAATTTAAGTGAAACTGTCTTTTGTCATTAGAACCCATGTTTCACTTTTACTACTCATCAGTGGGCGAAGGAGCTGACAGTCTGACTCACAAGAGACAAGACACAAATCTCCCCCCCGCCCCTCTCCCAGATGCACCCTCCATGACCAGCTCATTGGCATTAGCAATGTGGTTTGAAGTGGAAAAAGTGTCTCTGAATCAGTACCACAAATCAGAGGTCGGCTATAGTTTCAATCCAGCAATCGCCAGTATGTATGCGCTTATACCCATACTCACCTCTCAGACAGAGTTTTCTGGTTTATGTTCTCATCAATGCGTGCAGCTAGAGAAGGAAAGAAAGACTAGAGAAATAGTTGAGGGAGTGAGGCTATCCAATTAAGCAATTCCAAGCTTTGGGCCCCAGATTTTCCATGAGTTAATCTCAACAGTTTCTGGAGTTCACCATGGAGGCTCCACAGCGTCGCCTGGAAAGAGGCCTGAGACAGGGAAATGACAGTTTCTAATGCAGATGAATGTCCATCTTCCATTGCCCCCAGGGTTTGGTGGTCAAGGAGTCCATCGTACAGTGCATCAAAGAAAGTCTAGACAGCTTAAACACGGAGGAAAAATGGCGGTCTATCAATCTCCTATCTTCTATCATTTCAAGCCTCACGTTTTTCTCCCATACATCCACTGTGCTCTTCTTCTCATCCACATTCTTTATTTCCTTCTAGCTTTCTGCCACTGGAGCAGTAATTTACTCTCTCTCTAAGAAATGTCTGCAGAGGTTACCTGGATGGGACTGAAAGGGCTGGGCTTTAGGTGTGGGCAGGCTGGAATACAGCCTGTCTGGGCAGGGTTATGTAAGACTTGGCATGACTACCCATTCTACAGTGTGCAGGCTGCAGCCTGTATAGCATTGAACTTAACCCAACAATATTTCATGCCAGACTTTGCAAAGAGGAAGATCATGTCTGTTGCTGCTCACCTCTGCTTGATGTTTTCTGCATGTGCTGGCTCCCCCAGCGTGGAGGGAGCGGCTGTAAAATCTATTTAGGTCAGCGCTATTACATTTCAACCCTCGTTCGCTGTCTCAGCAGTGAAAAAAACTGAACAAAGCTGAATGGGGTTTAGGGTGCCTTGACTCCATTTTTCTCCATCCAGTAGATGTTCTTGTCTTATGTATAATACATAGTTTGAAGGAAACAAGGGTAGACAGTCCTTACTGACTTACTAACTGAAATATCTGAGGAAGTCAGCTGAGTGTATATGTTCTTTTCAAAAAAACAATTTCCTGATATTTGTCTCGTTACAAACATCCACACTGTCTGCTAGTCTGAGCAGCTTGACTCAAGAAATCTGGGGTGAGGTACATTTTACAGTATAAAGTACCTTTAACAAAAATTTATGGAATGGAAAAATGTTATAATAACTCTACATTATGGGAAGTATGCTCATTTACTTTGTATGTCATGTCACATGGTGAATATGAAGTTGCAGACAGCAGCTGGTTAGCTAAGATTAGTTTAGCATAACAACTGGAGACAGGGTGAAACAGCTAGCATTGCTCTTTCGAAAGGTAACAAAATTCAACAAATACAACCTCTAAACCTCTAACATGTATCAATTTTGCTTAATTCCTAAGCAAAATAGTGAAAATTGACACTGTTAGAGTGTTTGTAACAGGTTTGTAACAGATCATTTCTTCGACCAACTTCCGGAAATTCCTTCTACACCGTTATCCCAAATTGGTTGACTTCACTGGAAATTTGCGTGGAAACCTTTAAACCATGAACGTTTTTACACAAGGTGAAACTTAACAGGTCAAGTTGTATCAACACAGAGTGGTGCAGTAGATTGTTTTAGTATCAAGCTCACATTAGTAGCTCATCAGGGTTTGGCAAGTTACTTTTAAAAAGGAATCAGTTACAGTTTCTAGTTGTTTCTTCCAAAAAGTTACTAAATTAGTTACTCAGTTGCAAGTTATAAAAGTAACTAGTTACTTCAGAAAGTAACTGGTTCCCCGCCGCCCCATCATGAGAAAATTGGGATTGACCAGACTAGGATCAGCAGTGTTTGACTACTCACTCCAAAGGATGTTTTGGGCCAATGACAAGGTAAGTTCAGACACCAAGGTGGTGGCGTACTGCGCCCCTATAAGGCAGCACTCAGTTTGAGTCAGGGTATTGACAAATGTCCCTTTGGTTACACTCTGGCGCTGGTCATGATGAAAGCCACATGAATGAGATTTTGATGGTCATGGACACGCAAGTAAACCACAGTACCATAGGCCCGTTCTGCAGCGTCACAGAAGACAAGAAGCTCTCGGTATACACCCAACTTGTCCGTACAAGGGGGCACATAACAGCAAGGCAGTCTGATTCGAGGTCAGACAGTTCATGTTCCCACTTCAGCCAGGTCAGACAGAGGGGTGGTGTCATCCCAGCCTTGTTTGGTTTTCCACAAGTCTTGATTCAACACTTTGGCCCAGATTGTGTAAGGTAAAATGTACCCTAATGGGTCATATTGACTGGCAAGAGTGAGGTAGAGGAAACGGAATGAGAGAATCCTAATTGGTATCACCTGGTGTTTATATCCCAGGCTATCAGGAAGGCAGCTCCAACACAAGGTAGATTCTTGAGGATCAATGCCTGCTTCAGAGAGTCAAAAGTCAGTGTTCACAGATGTAGCCTTAGGGGAAGGTGTTCCACCACACTGGAGTCTTTACTTGACCACTGACGTGTTTCAAATCCCCTTTGGGACAGTGTGGCACAAAGTTTGTCCGGCAGGGCTTTGGCTGTGGCTGATGTGTTGACGCTTTGCAGGCAATTATCAACCTAGAAAGCTCGGAGCACTGAGTTCAACACGACATGGTCACTATTTGGGTGCTCCTTCACATGACCCTGCAGAGTGTAAATGTTAAAACAATGGCAACAAGTTGTGCTGAAAAGTAACACTGCCACTCGTAGGTCTTTGGGTGAGTTGCCTGAGCCATAGCTTGCCAGAGAAACCTGAGTAGTGACCTGTCAGCAAGGAGTAGGTGAAGTGGTGGAACATAGATTTTATGTCACCACTGATGGCCACACTATGTTCATACGGAGTAGCACGCCAAGAAGAGAGGGACTGTGAGTTGGACCAAGAAGAAGGCTACAATTCAAGTTGAGACCATGCAGTTGGAAAGAGCAGTTAAACACCAGTCAATGTTTCTCACTGGTATGTTTGACAACATGATGTGGCCGAGCCAAGATTCTGACCTTGGCTAGTCATGTTTGGGATCCACCTCCGTCACGTATTCCATATCAACAAGCTTCTGGACCTCCTGGTTGTAGATCTCAATTAGCTCTCGGTCCTTCTTGAGTCTAAGCTCGGTTCCACAGAGCAATGGCAACAAGGTATGGACTGAGGAGAATAACTGTAGACTGTTGGTTGGTCTAAGCAGTGGGGTAGCATGCTGTTCTTTGACGGCACTCTTAGTCTCAAGCAGTTACAGGCAACACTGATCTTGTTTAGATCAGGTCACTTCCTTCTCCTTATGGTGTGGGAAGGAATCCAGGCTCCACAGTCTGTCCACATTCTCCATCAAATCCGCAGTAGCTGTGAGGGATACATGGTCACAGAAAGTGAACAATGCTTGTGCATTCAAAGTGGGAGATCGAGGTAAGGCTTTGGCTGGGCCTTGAACAGCCAATCCAAAGGCAGTATGGATGGCTATGGGTCCTCCACGAGGTCCAATGCAGACGGGCTCTTTGGGCAATAACAAGTGGGAATGATCTGAGACTATTAGGATTAATGGTCGAGCATACACACAGTCTGGTAAGGGTAAACCTCACAAGTGGGAACTTCCCCTCTTTAGGTCATAGGCACTACAAGAATGCTCTACCAAGTTGACGACTGGGGCAGTAAAGGCATTGTGTATAGGGAGGCTAATCTTCTTCTTCTTCTTCTGGATCACAGGGGAGATATGACAGGAGATGGTTTTACCCCTCACAGGAATTACTTCACGCCATACAGTTCTGAGATTGAGGATCTCTTCTGGTCCTTTAAGTTGCAGCTAGGACACTGCCAAGGTCAGAACGACTGTTCTCACTGAGCCATCATCGAGTATGGCATGCGTATGTAGTCTCTGTTGGCCATTAATTAGGAAGATTGGAACTACCTTCAACATCACACAAGGAGATTTGTTTGGCAGATTGATGTACAGCGTGTCTGCTGTAGCCGAGTTCTCAGGGTGTTGTGGATGCGTGGACAAAACACTTATTCAATAACACAAAACCAAAACCCAGTTAACGGAAATGCACACCCAAAACATTAACAAAACACACAGAAACTAGGAAAGAAACAGATTAGAACCTATTTTTTCCCATGAGCCTTTGAACAGTTTAAATGATCCTGCCCCTCCCATCCAGAAATTTAACATCCTTAGTTGTCTTTGCTTACAGTCAGTAGTGTTAAATTTCAGGGAATTGTGGACCCAAATGCAGAGATCAGGCAGGACAAGTTTAAGTTTGAGGATTTAATAACAAAAAAAGGCAGAATTCCAAGCAACAAGGGATCCAAAAAGCAGTAGACAAAAACATCACAAGGCGTCCAAAGGAAGCAGGCAAAAATGAATGCCCAAAAATGCTGACAAAAACAAAGAACAGGATATAAGCAAAAACAGGAGCACAGAGGCTGGAACAAACTCCAAGGGTAAGTAAGACTGCAGGGAAGACTCAAAATGCCGGCACAGACACTGAACACACAGACAGGAACAAACAAAAATGATTTGACAAGAAACAAAGGGTACACAGACACCAGTTAATGAGGTAGCAAGATGCAGGTGACACAAGGGCTGCAAACAGGTGGGGGGGGGACCAAAAGTCCATGGGGTTAGCAAGCAGGGGGCCATGGAAGTTGGGGAATGGAGGGGACTGGAACAAGGAACAGTGGCCACTCAGGAACAGGGGCAGTGGGCACTGGTAACAGTGGGATCTGGGACAGGGGACAGAGACAGAGACAGACACAATGACAGAACCCAGGCAGAGGGAAGAGGCCGGGCTGCAGGCGTGGCGTCAGGCGCTGGGCTGCCCTGCACTTGGACTCATGTCTCTTCCTGGAGGAAGGTGACGATTCAGCTGGGCTGAAGTCAGGGGACAGGTCAGCTGAGCTGCAGTAGGTAGACAGGTCAGCTGAGCTGAAGTCGTAGGACAGATCAGCTGGGCTGGAGTTGGGGGATGAATTGGCTGGACTGGATTCAGGCGACGGGTAAGCCGGGAAATTACATCATAAAGAAAACATCCTACCTTTACAGCAGAGTATACAATGCGTCACTTACCGTAATTTGTCAAGATGAAGAATACAGTCATGGATACATTGGGCCCATGCATTGGACTGTAATGATTTCCATCTTACTTATTCCAAGTGAAATATCCTTTCGATGTGTTCTCATGTGTGCATGCATTTATAAACAGTGTGCTGTGAATCAAATGGGTGTGCTGGACTGGACGTGTTGCCAGGTACATAGGCAGCCACACAAAACCAGGGCTGGAGAACATCCATGGCAGCAGATGACCGACAGGCCTCATGTGGACTTCAGATGTCTGAAGAGAGCTGCTACACACTGAAAATTCCACAAAGTAAAAACAGTAATTCAACATCTGCAGACACTGCAGCAGCTTGACGCTGCATGGTATGGTATGGTGAGGCTGACAGTTGGAAGTAAAGAAAGACTTCAGCAGACAGGTCACTACAGATATGGATGATGAGGGAACAGAGAAGTAACAGTTGTATTGCAAACCTAGTACCACGCATCCTGAGAACAGAGAGATAGATTGTCTTAATTTAAGTGCAGAGTCTCTGTCAACAGAAAAGGGGTTGAGATTGAGAGTCTGAATACATGATGGTGCTAAGGTATAAGGTATAAGGTATGACGTCTAGAGCTACAGTATAATAAGCACTACAAATTGTACTTTTCTTTTTCTTTTGTGCTTTGAATCATACCAATAGTTGTGCATGTTTTTGCCAATTTGATAAAAATCATGTTTACAATTTTACAGTTCATTTTCAAAACAATGCTGCTCTGTTTTAGAAAATCATTTTCCCCACTGTAGTAAAATTAATGTGGACTTGATGTTCTCTGCAATAGAGTTTCAAGAGCCTACTAATTTATTTTACATGAATGGAAACCAATGGCTGCCTGGAAAAGTAAGAAAAGACAACAATGGAAAACCTTGGAGCAAGCAGTCAAAAATAATCATTAAAAAAAGTGCAAACTACTTGCAAAAAATGGATTTCAATAGTTGTAGGTCATCTGTATTTATTTTTTCATGTCACTAACGTGCAAAACTCTGAAGTAAACAATGACATACAGCTCACAAATCATGTTACAATACATACTCTGTTTCAAGTAGACAACTGGACAGAGGTGTGTGGTGCAACAGTACTGACAAAACAGATTCAGAGCATCTTGTTTTTGCTCTGCAGCATACAGCGGCCCATTATCCTGTGCCTGGTTTCCTTCCAGCTAGTCACACATGTCATCCTGACAGACATTCCTGTTCTGTCTGTCTGCCGCCGCTGAAGCAGTCATCTCAAAATAGCTATGGGAAGGGGGGGTGGGCAGATTCAGCAGCAGATTGGTTATGTTTCCCTGAGGTGTTTCATGTGCCAGCAACATCCACATGGGTGGAGTGCTTTACACTCTTCTATACAGTACATGTACACACAGATGCTGTCTGGTGCTAAAGCAAAGAAAAAGATGACAAGGGAGCAGCACACCTTAAAGATAATCATCAACTCAGATTTACAATTTCTTCATGACTTTACGGGTGTATGTTTGTACATGAACATCTGGGGATACACATCACATGCAACCATTGCCAACAAAAACCCAGCACCGTACAGCACTTATCCCGCAAAAATCCCAAACAATTTCTCACATTACTTTACCAGAAGGAATATGGGAAACACATTATTCTCACAAAAGCTATAGGGCATAATGGCAGCATGTTTTGCACGTAAGATCAGTCGGCATCTTCAACAAATAAATTGTTTATGCTGCCCATAAAATACATTTTAAGGGGGCTAAAAGGCAGAAATGAGAGTATAAGGATTATGGAAATCATTGCAGGCTTTATTAAGGTTGTATAGACACAACTGGATGCACACTCTAGTTCATAATGCCAAAGACAGACACCAGCAGTCTGTTTTCTAGAAATGTCTTCTATTCTTTCTGTTGCTTCTGGATGTCCGCTTAACTGTAAATGTGAAGAACTTAAATATGAGCTTGAGTAGATTGTATAAATTGAGTTAATTTCAAGCAATCTGATCATAGAAATGTTACATCTGAACAAACATACTGTTAAATGGTACTTTTAAAGGCTGCATGCTTTAAATGATCAGGATTTGTGACCTGATGATAAAATATCACATCTAAATGCCACTGCCAAGTGCATACCCAGTTACATATGCACATACAAATAAATCCACGCTCATTAAAGGCAACGGAGGGGCAACATTTAAAACCTGGAAGAGTTAGTTTTGATTGTCTTGCCTGATATTCAGGGGGCTTCCCTTTAACTCTCTCACTTATTATATGCTAGTGGGCCTAAAGTTGCTCGCAGCTCAGTAGCAAAATGGAAAAATGATGCCTCTGAGTTTTATACCATCTGCCCTCCTGCAAAACTCCTTAAACTGTGTCAGGAAATCATTTAGACAACAAGATCAGCTCTGTTGAAATCACAGGACAGATGGGACTAGGTAGAAAAAAAAGAAAGAGAAACAGACTATTGCACAGTAGTATGTGAAATGTCCCTCTTTTATGTATGGGCCTGCCCCCTCTGCAAAAACATGGTTTATTTCAAAATAAATCTATTTAAAAGATGTTATCAGAACTTTGTCCTTTCAATTATTTCAGGTCTCCCATGTTTCCTGTCACAAAGAACATGTAGTTAGTGGTGGTGCTGTTGGTTTGGGAAATCTGGGTTTGATTCCCACTGCAATACATCCACCAATGTGTCCCTGAGCAAGACACTTATTTGCTCCAGAGGCGTGAAACCTCTGAAATACAGCAATTGTAAGTTGCTTTGGACAAAAGCGTCAGCTAAATGACATGTAATGTAGAGGCACCAACACTGGGCTTTATGGTCTCAAAAGAGGACTCCAGCAATTAAGTATTGCACTTTCATAATGTCACAGGACATGCAAGAAACAGAGTTAAAAAAAATAAATAAAAAAGAGTA
The DNA here is from genome assembly GCF_013103735.1 of Etheostoma cragini. Taxonomy (NCBI): domain Eukaryota; kingdom Metazoa; phylum Chordata; class Actinopteri; order Perciformes; family Percidae; genus Etheostoma; species Etheostoma cragini. The sequence continues at coordinate 17,244,037 of NC_048426.1, read as the reverse complement.
GTTCAAAGTTGGTACAGCAACATGTCCGGTTGTCCTGAATCCTTCATTTCTCATGATGCAACCAGTGTCATGTTTTTGTTTGGTTGGCAAATGCAGGTTTCACACTGCATGTTCCAGTTTGTAAAGCAAGCTTTGGATAGCTCCCCTGTAACTTTAGAGGACATCATAAAACTTTGACAAGCTGAGCACTTCTCCTTGCTACGAGTAAACAGAACTTGATGTGTAAAATTGGTAGAGTACCTCGCTATGTTCTTCTGATTTATGGTCAATTTTTCAGTAGAATAATCAGCTGCATAATTAGAAAGATAATTTCCCAAAGTTTTGTGGCATCTTTTAAAATCAAAATGATTTTCAACTTTTTTTTAAACTCTTTGTTCTTACTGTTAGAATATGAAATGGGATTGATGTGTAGAAAATGTAAAGGAATCCTATTTCTAATTCTCCAAAGAGGTCAAAGTTAGGGTCAAATGCACCCCAGAAGCTGGGAGACACTTGGTGTGTATTCCAATACCCATGCTACCGTACTATTTAAGTGCTAATACAAAGTATATCAAATGCACTATGCCAAAATGCCAGGATCTTGCATCCAGTCGCATTTTGCAGTCTGCAAGCCAGCATGCTTTTCCAGCTATTCTGACCCACAATCCTCTGTGCACTGGAAGATACAGTACATCACATCAACTGAGCTGCTGAGAGAGCACAGGCGGATGGCAGCCTGAAATCAGCTCATTTAAATTTCGCACTACATACCGTGACAGATATAGTTGTGTACAGAATAATAGCGGTGCTTTTCAAAAGGGAATAATGTTGAAAATCCTTAGAATAGCTTTTAATTCCACAATTTCAATCCATAGGGAACACTGTACATTCTATTCCAAATCAAAAACATGACCAAAATTGATCAGGTTTATGTTGTACCTTTACAGAAAGTGAAGAAAAAAGGAATATTAGGCTGTTCAAAAAAAAGAAGCAGTATTTGCATGTTTCTTTACAAACTCAAACATTTACTGTATAAACTGAAAAATGACTTAAGGATTTGCTTCACTTTGAATCCCAGCACTAATATTTAGTTGCATAACTGTTATTTCTGAGAACTGCTTCACAGCTGTGTTGCATGGAGTCGACCAACATCTGACACCTGTGAGCAGGTATTCCAGTCCAGGACGATTGAACTACATTCCACAATTCCTCTGCGTTACGGGGTTTTGCCTCAAAAACAGCATTTTTTGTCTTGTTCATCTGGAACCAAGACTTTGCTCACTTACTGGTCTGTTTTGGGTTTCAAAGGCATTTCCTCTTCAGCATAAGGCAACATGACATCTTCAAGTATTTTGATGTTTTGAAACTGATCCATGATCCCTGGTATGCGATAAATAGACCCAACACCAGAGTATGAGAAACATCCCATTAACATAATTTTTCCCACCACCATGCTTTACCGTCTTCACAGTGTACTGTGGCTTGAATTCAGTGCATGGGGGGTGTTGGACAAACTGTCTGCGGCCCCTAGACCCAAAAAGAACAATTTTGCTCTCATCAGTCCACAGAATGTTGCGCCATTTCTCCTTTGGCCAGTCAATGTGTCCTTTGACAAATTTCAACCTATTCAGTACATGTTTTTTTACAGCAATGGAACTTTGCAGAGGCTTCTTGCTGATAGCTTAGCTTCACATGGCCTTCTTCTGATCCTAGCAGTACTCACAGGTCTTCTTTGATTTTCCCCGAGCTGATCATTGGTTGAGCCTTTGCCATTTTGGCAATTCTTCAATCCGTACAAATGGTAGTTGACCGTTTTTTCCCACGTCGTTCAGGCTTTGGAAGCCATTTCAAGGCATTTGAAATCATTTTGGCTGAGCAGCCTATAATGTTCTGCAGTGTTTTCCCCTCTCCAATCAACTTTTTAATCAAAGTCCGCTGTTCCTCAGAGCAATGTCTGGAACGACCCATTTTGCTGAGTATTTCAGTGTGAAATGCACTATAACCTTCATGCACAACATTTGCTTCATTCCTTCCTTAATTATGGGCCATAATTGACACCTGTTTCTTCACAGAATCAATCATCTCACTAATTGAACACAACACTGCTATTATTTTGAATGTGCCCCTTTCAATTACAGAATCAATTACACAGAATGAGCAGCATGCATGTCATGACTGTTGGGTATGTTGGTTTTCTATGACTCTAAAACACTTACTTGTAAATTATTTGCCATGTAGAAATATCATTTCTACCAAAAAATAGGATTTATGAGTTTAGTGATGTTGGACTGCTATTATTTTTAACACAACTGTGTATGAGCAAGAGGGTCATGATTCAAGGTGCAATGGTATGACAACAGGCAACGTAAAAGTAGGGTTGCATTGTTTTGTAAAATGTGATTACTGAACTGATGTCAGACAAAGTGACACAAAAGTTAATATCTTATGCAGAACACTCCATCTCCACTGTGACTCAAGTATTTCCAGCAGTGTTCAGGTCCACTATTTAAGTGTTCATTATCATCGAGCCATGCGTCAGTGGAATAACAGAGCAGGAGAATTTATTTTCTCAGCTCGCCTTCATTCATCAATCCCGTCTATCCCTGCTACTGCATGATCCCTCACGTCACATGTTAAACTGCACGTCCGGTGTTTCCTCCATGTGGAGTAATCAAAGCAGTTGATCCAGACGCTTAAGACAGTGTTTGATTCCTAATCAGACTGCAGGAACGACTGCTCTTTCTGTGGTTTAGACTCATAATGGCACATAATAATCCCATGTCAGTCAGATATGTCTGTGCAAACACACACATGCTGCTTTCATAAGCCTTGCTCTGCCTTCCACACACATAAACAATCTTTTTTTGTCTGTTCAACTCGATCTTATGCCTTCATATAGTACAAACACACTCGCACATACAAGAGCAGTGGTGTGAATCTATTTCCACCTGTTTCTGATTACTCTAATTGGCCAGTGAGGGTTGAGGAAATGTGTGACAGCTGAATCTGGGGCAGCAAAACTGAGCCTGGTGAAAGATGAGTGGAAAACTAGGAGAGCACCTAAGTGAGAGAGAAGTCATACCATACCATAGTCATATGAGTTAGGGTTTGCTCCCTTTGGTGTGTGTGTGTGTAAGACTAGTTACGTTTAGTCTGTATTCTTGTGTGAATCATTCATTCTCTTACTCTCTCTTTAACACACACACAAACACACACACGTTTAAACAACTGCAGACCCTGAGTTACTCACCAAGTGATGCCAAGTGTGAGGCTGGATAAATGGAGCACAGAGGCAGCAAGTGAAGAAATCATCTTCAGCCAGACAGAATCAGTCAATCACACTCCAAGAGTTGGTGATGCCCTTTCGCCACAATGAAAATATTGATTCATTCTGTTGTACTGGACATCAATGGGGCTGGAAATGGGTTGAAGTGGTCACTCACTCACTAAGGAAACACACTGGGTAGGCTATAGAAGTATAGCTGTGAAACGTGGGAGGATGAGACAAATAGTTATGCCAAATTTCATGGAAATCAATAGTGCTTTAAACATTAACTGCAAAATCAAATCCTCATGGGAAAGATCCCAACCTCATGGTCACACTAAAGAGGGAAAGTCAGAAACTTAGAGGGAAAGTCATAGGACCAAACCAAAGTCCAAACCAAAGACCAAAGTAATTATTATTCTTTGTCTGTTTCTATGTAGTGGTGCGACCAACTAACTGCCAGTGCCATCCCAAGGGCAAATTTGTATTTTCAACGTTTGTCCAGTTGTACATTTTATGAACAGCTCAGTGACTCCTATGTTCAAGTTTAAGGAGCCATTCATGCAATTGGATGATGCATAGTATATCATTCTGGATCTTGTTTGTGTGGCATTATGTGTCACTGGGCTTGTAGCAGCTCACACTTGTACAAATAACAGTAATACAGACACAAACACTTGACGTTGAAGTACCGCTGATACACCAAAAGACAGTGACTCACATACTCACACAGACATTTACCAGCACACATTAATCCAAACATAATCTTTCTTGATGGTGACGAAGAATGATCCAGACTCCTCGAGGTGGTATTATCTCTACCTGAGAGGATCAAACCATCGCGATACGATCAGGTATGGCTTCCCTCCAGCAGGATGACTGAGTGGACCTTCAGCTCTGCTTTGTTCCTGTGGAGTCCCCTCTTGTCTGGGATGGATTCGTCTGTCTGGGCCCGCCTGTGCAGGGTCACCAGGGGGTTGTGTAAATACACACTCACTCTGGGTGGGATGGAGGCGCAAAGGGTTTTTCAGTGACTCGCACCGGTGAATGGAGCGTGCCTTGCCAAATAAATGCATCATCCTCCTTCCCGATTGTTCAGGTAGCATCGGCAGAGAGTTAGGAGTTTTCCCTTCGATTAATCTTTGTTGTGGCTGCAACCCGCCGATTTATGTCACAACGCCATCTGCATTGGATTTCCACATGATATGTTTGTTTGTTGTGATGGTGATTCTTTCCTACTGATGTCATCTAGAGCAGGGCCACTGGGAGCAATTTAGTATCTCTGTTTTTGGAATAACTTTTGCACTGAAAGAAAGCTTTAAATTTGCCAGAAGCACTTCCTAACCACATTATCTTACACTAAAGTTAGAAATGGAAACTATCGATTTATTATGCATTTCATCATTATAATACATCATATCAGTGTCACTGCTGAGTAGTTGTAGTAAAGCAACAAGGGTACTACCCTTAAATATAAGCAGGGCTGCCATATTTTACTTTTTGATAAAATCCATTTGACACGAGAGACTTCTCTCAGTTATGCAATGCATCCACTTTTGAAGATTCATCTGCAACTCCTGCTGTTGTGAATTGCATATTTGGACAAAACCCTCGCTGTCCATCTTGCCTCCTGTCACAGTGAGTCCAACAACAATATTGCATGTTTCTCTAATGGCTCCCACCAGTGGATGAAGCCCATAAATAATCATCTCCCTCACTTTGTTTATCGCGTCTGCATCTCCTCAGTGATAGGATTGTTGCCCACTTTATGGCTCTCACTGCCACACTGGCTTGAACAAATATTAACAAATGTCATTAGAATGAATGGAGCTTATTTATGAACAATAGAGTAGTGGTTTCTTAGCTAGAGCGAAATCTTAGAGATGTTACATTTAGTTATTTTTAATCTCATGTTGATCTTCACAACTAGATGATGAAGTGGTGAAAGATAGAAGCTCTGTAGTCTTAAATCTCTTTTTCCCATACACCTTTTCGCTAAGAAAGGCTTCAATTCAAAATACTTTCACCAAGCTCTCTGTCAGGCCACAACCTTAGGCAGTTGTCAACCATGTGATATACAGAAAATGCATGACATCACCACCGCTGCTTGCCCCTGATTGAAGTCTGGTTTTGTGTTTTGACGTCCTGACCCACAACAAAACCCTGGATAGTAAGGGTCATTTGTCATGACCTTCATGTGTGAGGTGTTATTCCACATACTTATTTACACCAGAGCCACAGCACAGTTAAATTAACCACCACTATTATTTACGGGCAATAAAGTCATAAAACAGCATACAGTACACGACTTATCTTTCTTAATCACATACACTCCGCAAAAATACATCAAAGTTTTGCTGGAACTTTTGAGGAGTGCATATTCTCCCTGACATGACACCCACTTCTCATATCATAATAGCATCAGCAACGTTATCATTAAATCAGAGTATGCAGCCCAAAAGAATTTCTAGTTTTTGATAGTAAGCTACCACTTTATAAGGCCATGAGATTTAACCTAAACGTTGAAACTGTCACCATTATGATAGCAATACTGCCATCTAGTGTTGGTGAGTCGGGCAAATGCAAATTCTCAGGTTTTTGTGAAACAAAGCACGAGGAAATTGCAAAGATACATTCAAAAACAGTGTACATTTCCATAGAAACTGTTTGGAATTGTTAAATTTCTTATTTGGGGTAACTGTGACAGTGTAGGGGTGTGTGTATATATATATATATATATATATATATATATATATATATATATATATATATATATATATATATATATGTGTATATATCCCTATATCTATATATCCATAATGTTTTTGTAGAAGAGTATTCATTATCCCAAAATTCTGGTGGGTAGTCTTGGTTAGAGCAAGAGGGCTATTTACGGTAATGTCTTGTAATAACAACCCTTGTGAGCATCGTTCGGAGCAGCAGGAGGAATAAGCACAATACGGTGTGGTCACATCTGGTCAAAATTTTGGATATTCCAAAATTTTCACAGTAACTCAGAATTACCGTATCTACCAAAAGTGAAGATTTAAACAGTCTTTAATTGTGAAGCCTTGTCATGTCACAGTACTTTTGTCAATTACCTTTAATGATGCATTCAGTTTTTTTTTTTAAGTAGGGAATGTGGCAAGGAAGCAATTTTGGGAGATTTTCTCACAAGTTGTAACTATTTATTAGATACGAATTAAGCTAAAAATTAAGGGTTTTAATGTGTATGTTTGTCTGAAGTAGGTATTTGCTTTTTTGCGTAACAACTCATATTCTCAATATTCCTAATATCGTTGTTACCTCCAACGTAAAATGCTGTCAATGTAAAATAAATGATTGTTGATCATGGTCTGGTAAACAGGGTGTGAAATGTTTATGTTGTACAAAATTAAATAAGCTAAGGACTGAACACAGTAGGCGGAAATCATACAAAAATAGCATTCATATTTCATGATACATCAGCAACATCAAACCTGATTACTGTCCGGTGATGACTTACATGTGCGAGTTCTCTCTGCGGGTCAGTCTGCATTCCTTTGGCTCAGAGTTTCGTGACGTGGCAGAGGGGGACGGTAGACTATCTCACTTCAAATTACTTGACAGGGCATTTTCCTCCTTGGTGCAATATTTACACCCAAACTCAGTCAGGTCTGGTTCACTCAAGCAGAACGGTTATATACCAATACGAGTAAAAACATATTTAAGCCTGTAGAATAAAACTAATTTTAGCCTTAAATGTCTTCAGGCAGCTTAACAAGTTTGCATTTTTTCTGCCAAGGTGGAAACAACAGGACACATGTGGTACTGAGAAATAAATCATTTTCATTTGCTCTGCTGCCGACTGTACAGGTGTTCTTTATCAACCTTTTTATTCCGGTAAACAAATGGAATCAAATGGAGAATTGCACGTTTGTATGACCTAAGTAGAGACATTATTTTATTTATTTTCTAGTTTCCAAAGACAGTATTTTCTCACTCGCATTCTGTCCAAAAATAATACATAACGAATCACATGGTAAAAGGTGTGTTCACAAAGCAAAAGAGCACAATGGAAAACAGGCATCTAAATGTTACAATCACTTGTCAAGAAATAAAAACATTAGAAATTGCATTCAGTGCATATAAATGTGTGTATGTGCTAATCATTATCATCGTTATGTATATTTGTATCTTATTTAATCTAATTAGACTACAACAAAATAATATCAGTGACTACAAGAAAAAAGCAAATTAAGCTGTAGGTGGCACTGCATATAGAGTGTGAGAACAGCGGGGAGGTCACCGTGATAGTGATTCCTGGCCTACAGCGAGCACAGTTTTCACCACAGAAAAAGCAGGAGTTCATGTTGTGCAGAGCATCCGAGTTGTACGTTCTAGTTGCTTTTCTCGCTGTGGGATGGGCGGAATAATCACATGGTATTATGATAATCAGTACATGACACTGTGTGTATATCACTGTTAAATCCTACTGGCCAGTATGTTTAGTGGTCTTGGCTAAGCAGACTTTGATTCACTGAAACTGTACTCACTGGGTTCATAGTAGTCATAAACCTGCACGACAGAATCCTGTACGTGGGCCACTTTGTAGGCTCTGATGACTGGAAGTCTGATGCAGACCTCTGATTTGTTAAGCTGCAAATGGGACCAGAAAAGTGAATGTGGGGTGGAAAAACACAATATAACATTTACTTATCTTATTCTTTCATATCTTCTGAATATGTAGTATTTGACGCAGGAAATCCTTTTTTCTTTTAATATAAGAAGCTTGTGGTGGGAGGAAAGAATTCAGTGAAAAGTGCAAAAATAAAAAATAAAACTCACAGAAGCAAATATTGTCTACCTTGGTTGGTCAGCTTGGCCTAGCTCAGCCTATTGTATAAGATAGCCACCGTGATGACATCACGTACTGATCCAGAAATTCTGTAGCTAGACTGCCCTTGTTAGTTAGCAACAAGGATTATAGGGAACTACAATCACCCTCATGATATTTTCCTCCTCTAATACACCTTAAATTGTACTTAACAAGAAAACTGTGGTTCTTTGCAGACTCTTACGGCAGCTACCACCACTGTGGACACAGAGGTCATGTTCTCAGTATTGGTTTACTAGGAGTGTGGGGGAGGAGTTTGCATTCAAAAATGACACACACATAACACATTATGGGATTTGATGGCTAATTCTGACACTTCTAGATTACATGCAAACAGCTTTTGTGCAGTGAACAAAGCATAAAGGATCAATTGAATGATTAATAAAAAGGTTTTTTTTTTAAATCAGATTTGGGTTTTCAAAAATGTCTTGAGCCCTGTTATTTGGGCTCCACCCAATTAGATTGTTCTAGTTCTGGTTTGACAAAATAAAACTACAATGTAGCCCAACTAAACTTTTCATGCCTGACCATGAAATGACGAAATGATTAAACACTTACTGAATCTAGGTAGAGGATGACTTTCTCGGGAAGTACCTCCACCTTTCTGATAAGATGTGTTAGTGCAGCAGCTCCTGGAGAGAGACTGAAACCACTGAGCATGCCCACATCCATTATAACCATGCCCGTATGAGATATCATCTGATTGTTCTTTAATCTAGAGAGGGAAAAAGCAGCATATCTAACATGCATGACAACATAATCATGATAAGAAAACTTCATTACCTTGACATACTGTAGTTCTAAGAGCCCTATCTTTCACCCGGCATGGCGCAGCAAAGAGCCTGAAGCAAGTGTCTTTGCTGTTTAAAACCAACGCAGTTTCCCATCCGGCGCCTGTGTCATTTAAATACCAAATGTACCTGAGTCCATTTTTGCGCCCATGGGCATGCTGGTCTTACAGGGAGTGAATTTTAGGTGAATTCTTGGCGTATTGCTATCTTGAGGCACCGGGGAGTGATCGCGCCATTGACCATCAAATATCTGGTCTAAAGTCAATATAGCTTTATTTAACAGCAAATTAGTAAAATACGCCTAAACTTATGCACAGCACGCGCACACTATGCTTGTTACAGACACATGCACAAGATTACATATACAAATACTACGGTGCAAATCCACCATCATAAAGCTCCATGGTACAAACGCGCCTGGCTTTTAAACGGAATAGGACACTGATTGGTTTATTGCATGTTCAACCAAAAGAGACTTAACAAAGAAACTAAGTACACGCTTAGATCGTTAAAATAGGGCCCTATGTATTGTACTTACCCTGTGCATATGGATAACAGCATGTGATTGTTGTCTCTTTCCTCAGTAACATTTACGTCTAAGTAAAAAGCCTCCTCGTCTTGCTGGAGGTTCTGTGAAAAAGCTTTGCTCTTCAGGTTGTAAAAGGTATTCATCTGGATGGATTCATGCAGTAAAAACTTAGATTAAGTGGTGAAGAGGCAAGGTTTACTGTGCTGCCTGATAGCACAGCAAGAGATTATACAAGATAATGTAGATGAAAAAATACAAATGCATCAAGGTTACACAAGCAGTATCCGTTACAGAAATCTCTCCATTTGCAAAAATTAAATAACGATTGAATCTCTGTATTTGTTTCAACACTAAAGTATTGAATCACGGAACCTTTCACTAAAATCCTCCTCAGCGTGATTTTAAAACCAAATGCAGACAGGACTTCAATCTGCAGTATGTGTTCCAGATGTTAATTGAGAGTCCATTGTAATGCTACATTTCCATTTCACTGGTTTGGTTAAGCATTTACAATGCAGTATATTGTGCTGGGTGAAGCTATCATGCACAGCTGCTGCATTCAATTTATTCTGGTCCTGCTCCAGTTGTTATACCATTTTTTTATGCTGACTTAAAATTGTTGGAGGTATGAAAGCTTTTCTGCTTAGTGGGAGGATGTTTGAAGTTGGGGTGTTACATTTTCCTTAAACATGGATAGGTTTAGCAGAATCCATGTAAAAGCTTACAGTTGATACATGTAATGGAATGAATGCAGAGTCGTGCAGCACAGACACACAGAACAGAAACGTTGTATAGTTTTACCTGGAATAATGCAAATCCTCTTCCTTCCATGTATATATTTAGGTTTAGATCTTTGTCAGCATTAATCTAAGTAATAAAGTAAAAGTAGGTAAACATAGAAAGTCCAGGATGAAAATACTCAGTAGAGACACATGGTCCCTACACATATCTCAATTTATCAGGCATGCGAACAAGCATGGGATTCCACCCAGGTCTATTACCTCTTGGCTCTGATACGTCAGATAGGTGCTGGAGTTAATGTGAAATAGGGAAACAAACGAAGACCCTGGGGCAGATAGGTTGAGCCTGAGGTCGATGGCATTGGAACCACTGAAGGCAGAGAAACAAGCCAGAGCCTGGAGAGCCACTACTGTGTCCTGAGGAAGAAACAGGGTAACAGGTTAAAATACCTGCATCTGGACTGCAGAGTTGTGGGATATTTTTGTGGCTTTTTTCACACATGTTGCACTTGTTTCAAACGTACTTTGAACAAACAGGTCTTATTGTACTTCCAGCTTCAAAGTTAAATATTAGTTTCTGGAGCAACAAAAGCACATGCACCTGTGTCGTTCCAAAGCCTCCTAGATGGTTTCTCTGCTTGCTTAACCATTTTAAGAGAGCAATGCCCTCCACCAAGTTGCCACTCCTATAAAGAGCCAGCAGCACGTATGAGGCCATTTCGATCTGCGCTGAGCGGGGCTGTCCGTCAAGTGACTCCAGGCCAGCTGAGGAAGTCCACATCATAACTTCATCTTTGGAATAAAATGACAGACAGTGTTATCAATATAAGAGTGTACGCATACTGTTATTTTGCTGCACAATTAAAAACATTTATTCACACTCAAAATGCTGAAACATTATTGTTTCATGTTGCTGCTCTTGTTCTTCTTGTGGAAGAATCTGATCTTAGGAACTTTAAATTATCAAATTATATAGATATAATAGGGTTGAAATCCTACCTACTAAACAAGTTAAAAGGTTCCAGCACTTGAACAGATGGTGGCAGAATACAGTAACTACCTACAAATTGCCCAAAGATACAAAGCCCTGATGTTGACATGGGAGCCACTTAACAATGTTTTGCTACTTATGTAGGGAGGTGTGTGTGGATGTGGAGTTGGAGCAAGGAGTGGTAGTATTGTGACATGAATTGCTTCACTAAAACAGATTTTATTCAAAACTGGATGGGATGTTATAGGCTACTTTTAAGTGCATCTATCAGCGCCTCACCACGATACCCATATAAACCCACTGTGACAACTGGTTGATTTAGCTTGTATTGCCTCAATTATCAGCAGAGCAATCAGCTAACTTAGAAAGATTGATTACTATAGAGGAATTAAGAGTGTCAACACAATATGCAAAAGAGAAAATCACCATGCTTTGATGGGATCCTCCCTGAATTGTATGCAACTTTTGGGGAACAACGTTAAAATGTTAATACAGCCCTGAATTCCTTACTCTTAAAAAAGGATAAGGATTCTGCGGAGTTAGCTCTAGCTCTAGCTATCGACCTCTGAGCCGGCTTAACTCTGATTTAAAAATCATTGCAAAGCTCTTAGCCTGTTGTTTGGAGTCCCACATGTCAAAATTAGTAAATTCTGACCAAACAGGATTCATAAAAACAAGACTGGCAGCAGATAATGTTAGACGCCTTCTACACATTGTTGATGCGTCAGAAGACAGTGAGACCCCAATGTCAATTCTTTTTCTTGACGCAATGAAACCCTTTGGCAGACTTGAGTGGTCATTTCTATGGACAGTCTTGGAGGTGATGGGTCGTGGTATGGAATCAAGGCTTTATCAACTCTTGGTGATATCTGGCCGCTTTGGCCTTCCTATAGAGAGGATCTGGGTACGCTATTGTCCAGGACTGAGTATCGATCTTGACTGTCATGATGTATGGTCAAACATTCTGGAAGTATCAAGCAATCCAGACTATCAGCAGATTCACTACAATTTCATTCATAGGACATATATCACCCCTGTGAAAATGCATCACAGGAAAATATTTAACCTCCTTTTATGCAATTTCTGCCCACTGAAAGCTAAAGGTACATACAGTATCTTCACACGATTTGGGATTGCTGTCCTAATGGTGAGTTCTGGAAGAAGATTGCATTCAAAATTTCCGCCTTGTTTAATGTTACTGTGCCTGTTACTGTCAATGTTTTGATTCTGAATAATCTGCCAGACCTTCGCTCTGTGTAACTCAAAAACATTCTGTATTTGCTGGACAGCTGGGAGGAAAAGGATTGCAACCCATTGGAAACCACCTCATGACCTGTCTATCCGGTATATATATATATATATATATATATATATATATATATATATATATATGTGTGTGTGTGTTTGTGTGTGTGTGTGTGTGTGTGTGTGTTTGTGTGGGTGTGTATATTTAATCCAAAGTTTAATTTTCACCATTTAACATCCCATATCTTTCTGATGTCAAAATAGAACAAAACACGTGCAGGATATTTTTTGTAGGCATAATGCACCTGTCTGTGGTATCAACTATAAACAACAACAAGACGAAGGCATTAAAGTAGATATGTGACTTTTTCACATTCCTGAACATAAAACAAACGTTACTAAATTACCTCTGTAGTCAGCTCTCCTGCTGAGCTCAGCCAGGGCAGTGCCAGCCACAGGACTATGGGCAAGAGCTAAAGCATAGGCCACCAGACACAGACTGTAGTTACTGACCACGCCACTGGTCACATGATTCTCCAGGTACTTCTGGGCCAGTGACACATTCGCTCGGTACATATCCTTCACACAGTGGAACCAGGCAAAAGAGCATGACTGTCAATTGACTTTTTCCGTCATCAATTTACACAAGTTCCCCTAACTCACCACATAGCTCTCATCCTCCAGAAGTGTTATGAGTACATAGGCAGTGAGTGCCACTGGACCATTATCCAGTCCTGCCTGCATCTCTGTGTGGATCAAAGGGCCCACTTCACTGAACTCTCCTTGGGGCCCCTGGTGTTTCAAGAGCCAAGTCATAGCCCTGGTCAGGACACTCTTGTCTATCTGCATGTAGAGCTGAGCCTGGAGAAAACACCTCAGCACGAAGGCTGTCAACCTGGGACCACAGAAACGAGAGAAAAAGCATAAAAGGAAGAGAAATGAAAGCCCTTTTAACTAAGGATAGACCAGTAATAGCCTTTTGCCGATAATCTGGCCTTTATGGCAATTTGCAGATTATCAGTATCTGCATTCTATTTGCCGGACAACCAATAAAGTTAATTAAATAAAAAGTTGGCAACTTTGGCTCCATTACTCTGCTTTGGTTTCACTCACTTTTGGTTTCACACATGGCTAGTTATTTTCATAGACAGACATTTCAACCTCTTCGTTTTGAAAAATAGCATTGTGCACAGCTGTCAGTTTTCAGAAAAGTACTTGTTTACACATACATGTGTATATATGCCTTCAAGAACATGCCAAACCTGTAGGTGTCAGTGTAATGAGAAGCTCAAGCCCCCGTTAGCCAATCAGAATCCCGAAAATAGCAACAACAGCAACAAATCACTTCCTCTCTCTTCTCTTCTTCTTCAGCTGCCTAAACCTCCGTTTGTCTCAGTTTACATGCAGACGTGCAAACAAAGTTTTCCAAAATTCCCACTCTGTCTGGAGTTTTTTTAGAAAGAATTGTTTCTCAGAGGCAAATTCTCCGTTTGCGTGTAAACGAAGGGCACAACCTAAAGGAACCATCTGTTTTTCAAAATAACCGTGTACGTGTGAATGGGGTGTTAGTAGTTATGGGCAAATAAAGCTTTGGTGAAGCACTGAACCCTTTAGAGGTGTTGTTTTGAAAATGGGTTCATTACTAAAAGCTTCAGTAACAGCGACCTTGCCTGGTAAAGTGCCAAGGCTGCATTTACATGATCACAACTAGATAGTGGACAGGAGGTATTTAAACGACTGACACACATGTATACTAACAATAGAAAATCATTCTTTTTACAACAAAGATTGATGAATCTGTGATTTGTATTATTGGGTATTAGGGAAAGAGTACTTGGGAGGATGTGCTGGGAAAACATGGCACAAGTTGAGTGTGTTTGTGTTACTCTGGCCAAGGGGTTTGTGGGACAGGGAACACTCAAAGATTTTTATTAAGGAACATTATTTTTTCCACACTTTCTGGCCTGAGCCTGTTTATTTTTTTGCCCAAAACCTATGCAGATTTAGAGAAAATTTGTTCAGAGGGAACGGATGACGCCGGCTTGCATAAAAACAGTTTTGCCAGTTGCAAACTTCAGAGCAGTGGTTCAAATGGAATTGTAGTTAATGGTTCAAAGTACTTGTCCAAGCTTCAGTGTCAAACTGCCATCGCTAGGTATTAGTGTCCCGTCTACAACACTATCTGATAATCTTTTACTGTGTATTATGTTTATAGTTTCAAATTTTACTAAATAATTGCTTAAAGCATTTAGATAAAGTTTTGTGTTGAAGTTTGTAACATTCCACAATCTTACTTTTGACTTAAAGATTTTCATTAACTGAAATAATTAGTGTCGGCCTTGAAGAAATAGTATTGGTTGACCCCTACTTTTAACCCTATAAACTAATAAGTGTACTCAATGTATCTAACACTACTGACTATTTGCAAAAATGCCTGAAATGAGTGTAACATTACCATTACACAGGTGACCTACCATGTGCTACCAGAGGGGTCGCCGGCTCCAAAAGCACTGAATGATCCATCATCTTGTTGGTAGGACAGTTGTCTCTGATATCCTTACAGCAGAAAATAGAGCAAGTTTGCAACTTAATACAATAAAGCAATCTTTAAAAAGAACTATGACATCTAAGGAGCACATGAAATAACCTTCTCCATACATTTACTGTTAGGCAGTGACACATGTAAAGGCTGCTTACCTTCCATTATGTTGTCCAGAGCCCTGCTCCTGATCTCCTTATTGTCCTGGCTTGACTTGTCCAGGTATTGGAGAACATAAATACTTGGAGCAAAGTGGATCATGTTCTGCTCCCCACAACCAAGAGGCATCGGAACCAGAGAATCCAAGTTGCCGATGGACAAGGCCAAAAGATCACCTGTGTAGAACAACACAGAAGAGTGGGAGGAGGGATTTAATTGTTGCACAACATGTTCTTGAATAGGTTTCAGACTGTACAGACCTAAAGGGAAAGGACAGCGTATACAGCTGTGAATATTTTTAGCTTTTTCCACCTTTCCCATACTACTATTAGGTATCTTAAAGTAACACTGTATGGAAGAATGGAGAAGAAACTATAGAACCATCACAGACCAAAAACCAAACTGGAGAAAAAAAACTCCATCCTGCACATTTGCTTGTTGTTTAATAAAGCTCACTATCACAAGAAGCACAAACCACAAATTTGGCTCCAACTGAGGAAAATACTAAGGCTTGCCTTTCTATCATGACAAATGCTTAACATCCCTCATCCTGAATGGAGCAAAGCCAAACAGCCATTCAGAATCTGCGAGCCATAAACATCTTTGTTTGATGGCCATAGTTTCCAGTTTTTCAAAATTCTGTACCCAAGCTCATAATCATAACACAAAGGAAAATTCCGGCACATATTGTATTAAAAATGGAGGGCACTTAGATAGAACTGCCACTAGCACAAAGGGGAGGATAAATTTATAGACGTACCAACCAATGCCACATGGGAACTCTGACTGCCTGGTACCACATCTGGTGGAAAGGAGAAGGAGACAGATCTGGAACTGTTGTGTATCACTGGTGCCATCTCCAGGAACAGAGTCTCTGAGAAGGACTGTTCAACTCCCTCAGGCTTCGGGAACATGGAAGTAATTCACTGTTATCATAGGATTAACCATATGCCATGTAGCATTTCTACATTTTTCTTCCCTGGGACATCACATGCATATGGATCACATTATCCAGTGTTTCCATCATACCACACCTTAACAAGCACTCTCCGAACAAGGCTGTCCGAGACATCAGCAGATACAGCGTCCACAGATATTTCCATCTTGCCCAGAGCCACAGGCCTTATAGGGAAGAACGCAGAAGCAGACACATGTCTCCTTACGGTGAGTTTTTGGGCATTTACCACCATGACACCCTGTTTCTCTGCCAAAACAAACTCAAAGGCCTCCCTGTGTGCTATCAGCACAATGACCTGTGGAGAGACACAGCCTTTAAAACAAATACTATAACATTTTCTATGTGCCAAAAATGACAGTGAAAGATTAGTGAAAGATTATAATAAATCCTCAGTTGGGGAGTTTGTTTGAGATGTATCTATAGAGTAAAGTGATCTTTTACCTATCAGATGATTTACCAGTTCTATTTTAGCTAAAATAATCCACAAATGTAGTCCTTCATACCTCTATGTCATGCTCTAAATGGTTGATGATGTTCACTTCCAGCACTATCTCCTCCCCTCTGATGAGGTATGATGGGACATCCAGAGACAAGGAAAAATCTTTTGACAAGGTCAACTGTGAATAAGAGAAACTAAATCACTTCAAAAACAACACTGGCTAACATTTTTAGCAGTGGATATAAAAAGTTAGGGAGCAGGATTAAGGATTAACGTTTATTGGTTTGTTTTTTTACAAGACAGTATAGAAAGTGGGCAAAACACTTCAAGCTTCAGTGTTTCTGTGTGACAGCAAGGGGAAGGACTTAAACTCAAAAGTAAAAATCCACCATCATTTTCTGTACATATGAAGGAGCACAACATTTTGTTTATTCAAGAGGAAATAAGAAAAGCTGCAGGAAATCTAACCCCTAAATTTGAGAAGCATCACTGATATACAGCATAGAGGCATGAAGATAATATTTAATTACCTTTTGTGGCTCAAGAGTGAAGCCCAAACCCAGGCTGTCTGACATCACCAGTGCAACAGCTCTCAAAGATGCAATGCCATCTGGCACTGTTATATTCTCAATTGTCCATGTTTGATCGCTGATGGAAACAATGGAATGGAAAAGGAACAACATTGAATTTATTTTGCAAGGTTTTGTCATAAATGTGTGTATGCAGTGAAGTGTGCCTATATATTTGAAAAACCTAATCAATCATTAAAATTACCAGCCCATTCTTATACCTTTTAGCACTCACCTAACATTAGTGTCTAACCACAGAAGGGATTCAGTGGCATCCATCCAATGGCTCCAGTACTTCTCAACATCAAAAGGAGATGTCCTTCTCAGGACATCTCCTTTATAAAAGAAAAACCAAAAAGAGAGAAAAGAGATCAGGGGAAGCTCAGTGTCCAAATATCTGAAGAATGAAGATTAAATCCAGTAACACTGAAATCATGGGACCAATCCTATAGTCTAAATGGCCACAAGAGGGGGCTCGAAATAGAAAGACGACACTTATTTAAAAAAGGATCAAATTGATTCCGAGTGTCATTTATTACCATACCATTTTTGGGTCCATCAATTCGCTTATGTAGTCTGGCATTGGTCAGCATCCAAATATTACATTCCTGTGGTGTGAGGGACACAAAAGAATATGATAATAAAATTACAGCGACAAACAGTATTTGGGCTGTAAACCAGCATGAAAGGTCCACTGTCAGATCATGCAGCCAGTGAAATATAGGCTAGCTGTCGCCAGAGACCAAGACGGTCTATGCTATTAGAAATAATACACAGTGCCAGTGCTTTGGAAATGAGAGAAGGTCATCTTAATACAGCCCACTGTGGTGAAGCTTTGTTTCCTCCATCTTGCATACATCAATAACCCTCAGGTCATGAACACACCCAACCAACGCACTAGAGTTACCATCTCTTAGAAACGGCAGTTATCTCCTTTCAAAGCGGACAGATGGGTTACATCCAAACTAACCGGTTGAATGCCCGTACAGTATCTAAGTGGGGCAAGTGTGTCCAGGAGGTTTTTATAACAGATTAGGAGACTGGGAAGACTGGGAAGACTGGTGCTTTGCAACTAAACTATGAAATGAACAAAAGAGAAAGGAGGCAAATCTGACAGTATCTAAACAAATGACATTCTGAAGGAGGTTCACAAGAGTTTAAGTTTCAGAGAGGATATTTTGCTCTTTTGTCTAAAGAAATATACTTTTATATCTTTAGGCATTGCACTGGCAAGAGGGTTGTCATACCTGCTCCGATTTGAGGTCGAGGTCAGCCTGCAAGGCGTCATCATGCGCCCCTATTACCACGATTCCTACCTGGGATCTTGGATCAAGAGCAGTCACAGCAAGCGATCCCTGTTCCTGCTCACCCGGCTGGGCATTGGCAGTGCTCCAGCGTAGAGATACCTGGGGAAAGAAAATACAAACAATCACATGCATGTCCGGGAGAATCAAGCACTTATTAGAATTTTATGATAGAATACATTGAAAAAAGTACATTGTCGTGTTGGTTAATGTGTATCTGCGCTGTGTCGCTGGTGACCTCTCCATCAGGGAGGATGCAGTACACAGTTACACAGAACTCAGGGGACCAGGACATCGTTGGAGTCAGAGAAAAAGTGGAGGAAGTATTTGTCCCAGCGGCCACCACATGACCTCTGGAGCTCACCTGGAAGTACACCAATACAACTATTTGTTCTTTGAATTTAATCACACACCTCTTCAACCATTTCACTTAAAGGAACATGCCGACTTATTGGGACTTTAGCTTATTCACCGTAACGCACAGAGTTATATAAATCCATACATAACATTCTCATCTCCATGTGTGTTGTAACTCTGTCTGACGCACCCACCACTAGCCTCGCTCAGCACAGATGATGGAGGTAACCGGCTCCATCTAGCCTACTGCTCCCAATAAGTGACAAAATAACGGCAACATTTTCCTATTTACATGTTGTGATCTGTATAATCACAAACACACAAACATAAAATTAAATAAAAAGGTCACATGAGACACAGCCATCTTCTAACCGTGTACATACTGGGAACTATTCTCAGAAGGTGAAGCCCTGCTGCTTGGGCGGAAGGATTATTACTCCAACTCTGAGCGAACTCAAGGCAAACTCTCTGCTCCTCACCAAGGGGCTTCTAAGTTGCTGCAAGTAAATCACTCTGCCCAAGAAGCAGAAGTAGCAGTACTTCTCCAGTCAAACAATACCTGCATTTGACCCTTTTGTACCCAGACCTAGAAAAAAAACCTATTTGTGGTCTTTTTACAGCCATTCACCGTAAGGATTCTTAAATATAATGAAGAGCGATTGGCTCACTACCACAGCAACTATAACCCATAGAGTCTGTGGTGTGGTAAAGTTGTGTGCGGTGTATGAATGCCATGAGGGCCAAGATGCTTCCATTCACATGATGGGTATCAAATGATAAAATGTATCAAATGAAGTTCTCTATTGATAGCGGTATCACTTTAAGGGTACTGGTATTGTAATTTTAAACAATACCCAGCCATAGGAAGTAGTATTGAGAAACCCCCTGGATTTCTGTAAAATTCTAGTGGCATTGCCCACAACACAACACATAACTAAAAAGTGGTATAAAATGGATGGAGCTAATAAGGGATATGAACAGTATGGGACGGACAAAGTGATGTTTTCCTGAGAAATAAGGCGGAGACCTTTCCTAGAAAATAGGAGAAATGGTTCACCTTCACAGCAATCAATGAGCACACTAAGTTAAACAAGTTCTGCACTCTTCATGTAGACATGCGATTCATTCTCAAGTCATTATTGCAGAAAAGAAAAAATGGCAGATATATTTGTCCAAACATACCACAAAGTGAAGCATGGTTGGTTGAAAGGTGCTTTGCACATCTAGCTGAAGAGGCAATCCAATCTAAAAAGTGAATCATGTTATGTTAATAACATCTTGGTTGCATAATAAACCACGTCAATTAAGCATGTTTTCTGTATTATTAATTTTTTCAATATACTGCCGCAATAGTACTAAATATAAGTTTAGAGATACCTTTGCAGCTAAGGTGTCGACTATGGAAATCTGAATATATGAGCCACTAGGAGAGGAGTGGTTGTTGTAGACAGTCAGAGTCTCCTCACTTGATTGGAATCTTCCCTGAATATATCCACAAGATACAGAAAATATGAACAGAAATAATCATTTGGCCTACATTTATTTCTCTCAAAAAATAGTAGGTAAATCTGTTTTAGAATCTTGAGTTTACAGGTCCTGGGGTCTTTTTCTAATGTGTAATCCTTCTGTACCGAAACTACTCATCTTACATACAA
This sequence comes from Etheostoma cragini, assembly GCF_013103735.1. Taxonomy (NCBI): domain Eukaryota; kingdom Metazoa; phylum Chordata; class Actinopteri; order Perciformes; family Percidae; genus Etheostoma; species Etheostoma cragini. The sequence continues at coordinate 17,223,641 of NC_048426.1, read as the reverse complement.
CAAAACCACTGAACACGGCTTCTTTCGGAGGACCAACATACCAGGTAGCCTACAGTAAATCAAAATACTCACCCGAATAAAAAGAAGCTCTACTTGATCTTGTAATTCAAACTGAATGTGGATGTTCCCGTCCTGAGGCACAGGAAGGGTTAGGGTTGTAGGTTCCGAATTTGTCGTGGATGATCTCTGAGTGACTTCAATCACAGCAGAGTGCATTTGATCCTGTGAGCTGAGTGGCTTTCTGTCATATCTAGAGATCTTTAGCTGTGGAGTAGAAGCAGAGATGGTAGTCAACTCATGGAAATAACGGTTTAAAACAGATGTGGAATAAATGGAATAGTAATAATTCACTCACTTTTGTGGAGAAGCGTAAAGATGGCTTTAGTGTTGGTGGAAAATCATGGAACGTGAGTTGGAATGTGTTCGTCGTGAGATGGACTTTGACTGTTTTGTTCACTCTAAATCCTTAAGTGACGAGAAATGATGTAACAGAATGGCTTAAAGATACAACTGAGATGCTTAAATAATCATAGTTCCAAAATATATCCCACCTGTGGAGTTGTCAGTAACACAGGCAGTAATGTGTACATGGCTGCTATTTCCTTGAAGCCGATCTAGGCTGAAGAAAAACGGTGTTGACCCAAAGATCTAAAAACAATGGTCAAAAGTCAACCAATGGTGTACAGTATGCAGGGACCTTAACTATAAATGCTGAGGTATAAGCAAAAAGTGTCTACATGTAGTGTCGGTGGCAATAAAAACTCACCTCTTTAGTTTGTGTAAGCATGAATTGAGATGATGTATTAGGCCTAACAACCGCCACAGTGACAGCTAGAGTTCCCTGTACAGGTTTTCCAGTAGGGTAACTAAATACGTGGGGGAAAAAGTATACCAATATATATACACTTATGTATGTGTAAATGTTATTTGATTTGCATGAGTAATTCTCAAAACTCACAAAGCTCTCACTGATCCTGAGATGTCATCTCCAACGAGGACCTGTGAAGGTGTCTTGAACAACACTTCAAAGTGAGGATGGTCTGCAACAGCAGTCAGCAAAATGATGGGATTTAAATTATGTGTGTAAGTAAGTTTACATGTAAACAAGACTAAGATCTTTAACCATGCTAGCAGCTCTCTGAAGCTGTACCTAAGGGTTATACTTAGGAACAGCAGTGTTTAAAGCTAAATGCTAACATCAGCATGCTAACATGCTCACAATGACTGGTTAAAAAATTATCATTGCAATAAACTTGATAGGTTTATTACCGTAATGCTCAACAATGAATGCTCTCTCATCAATCACACCCTGTAGGGAAGAAGATGGGAGGTAAAATGTTTTATTCAATTAAAAAAAGTAGCAGTCTTTATAACAGGATGCTACACAAAGGTAAAGACATTTCTACATCTCAACCCCTACATTCACTGTGGTTGTGATGGCCCAGTGTCCAAGAGGAGCCGTCTGGGACAAATTGAATTCCTGCAACACAATCCCCAGATTCCCTGTCGACTCCCACCTGTGGACAATGTTCCCCCTGGGATCCTGTGCGTGACACAAGACCGTCAGTCAAACTTCCCACCATCACACAATACCTGGCTGAAATTCATTCAACTCGTATGGCTTTGTTCTTTCATACAGAAGACAGAAACGTACCTGTATGGAGATATCAACTGTGCCTTTGTATGGATGGTTATTCAACTGTACAGACACAATTCTGGCTTTGACGGTGTCGCCTGGTTGGTAGCGGGATCTGTCGGTTTGAATGAAGATAGAGACATTCCTGGGGCTGAAGCTGAGTGTAGTCGTGTTGGTGAAAATGAGACTGTCTTCTCTGTAGCCCCTCACCGTCAAGTTTAAGTGAGAATTCTGGGTTGTATATTCACGAATCTGGAACAATAATATTAGCATTTTCAGAAACATATAAAGTACATGTAATCAGTCTGGCCATTTAATCATTTCAAAGTATTATTTTCTCACGTGTGACAAATAAAAACCAAATTCATACTCACGGGAGGGAGTGTGAGGACCTTGGTCATGCCTTAAAAACAGAATTATAGTTCAGCCGTCTAAAAATTAAAAACATATCTATGCATATAAACCCTAAACAACTGCAGTGTCACCTCCTTGGAAGTCCTCTGTTTGGGCTATTTTAGTGTTGCCATATGTCACCTCAGCCATTAGCCTGCAAGGGAAGTCAGCAAGGACGGTGACAGCCAGCAGAGTGGGTGTCCCAACATGCAACACCTCTGGACCTGAGATCAGAAACAATGTACTGGTAGAAAGTGGAAAAATGTCATGTTATTGATTGGTGAAACAAGTTGGAGCATGAGATTTAAAAAAATGCATTCATATAGAAATATAGGTATTTATGATTCTATTAACAAACCACGTCTCATACCTGGAGGAGTCACGAGTCAAACCTGGCATTGCAGAACACAAAACTCCCACACACACAACCAGAGTCCAGAACCCATCCATGCTTCTGATCCAAGCTTCGTCAAACGTTTAAACTCTGGCTCAGACGCCAAACTGGCAGCGACAGCTTTGTGGGGACTTAGACCTGCGTTTTACAAAACCACACCTTCTGTCCCTCCACCAATGCCCAATTGGGCTGCACTCACACGCTCATCCACATAATCACACACACCAGAATGCATGCACACTATCAGACGTATTATTTGTTACACACAAAGGAAAAAGTGGAGTGTTAGGGCGGGGTGTTCAGACCCTTAATTCCTTTGCCCAGGGGGTCTATTCCGGGTTTGACAACTCCCAGTCCTGTCCAAAGCACAGAGAGGGAAGCGTTTTAGTGTATCCTACTGTATCCATGTCAAGAATAAAATACACCCCAGACCTGCATTGTTTTTGTAAAACTTTATAAGGCACCTTAGAAAACAAATCCATGTTATCGCAGTCCTGCTGTGGTAAACAGGTATATTGTCGTCTTAAGACACATTTTTATTCTTTGGCTTTTAACTCCATGTGAGTTGTGTGGTCCTCTGATGGCTCTTACTGTTTTATTGTATTTTAGTATTTATTATTTTTATCTATTTTTTTATCTTTTTAAACCAGATGCTCTTATTTTGTTTTTACAATATTTTACATTAATTGTTTTGTATGTTTGAGTTTTCTGTGCAGCACTTTGGTAATTTTGTGTTTGTAAAATGTGCTATACAAATAAAGTGGATTGGATTGGACTGGATTGTGATTACAGAACAATGGGTGTTATCTTCCTTTGTCTTGGAAGAAAATGGTGATCAGACAGTCCCTAAAAATGCAGTTAACTTTGCATACAGGTTGTAAAGTGAAAAAGGAGATGCTATATTTGTATCATTGAATGTTTTATTGTTATGCAGTTGATGCACAAAAATAGAGGTTTCACAAAGTGACTGCAGTATAAATAGCGGCAGGGAAGAGATAACTTGACATGGTGGAATCGAGTTTTAACCTCCAAGCTGTAATTCCAATTTCAACCAAGACACCCATTGACAATTAAAGGCTGTATTAACTGTTCTGTACCAGCAGGAGGTAGTAAAGTCAAGGCTAACTCAAGCTGAGCTTCTTTCAACCCACTAAGAATGTTGATGAACCCAGAAGAGATGGGAATACTTTAGTTGGCCCAAGGCCCATACAATAGTTGCTCTGTGTTCAGTCTTTTTATTGTAGCAAATGTAGAATGTACGTCACTGGATTACATAATAATACCCACACAATATGATTTCATCCATGTTAACATTTTATTTCTTTGGTATAATTTTTTTCACACTAGTTACATATAAACATGTAAAACAATGGTCCATTTTCACAACCAATTAGTTATTTTTCAATATTTGGCACATACGGATTTTGGCAACAAACGCAGCTTTAAACTTGTCAAAAAAAAAAAAAAAACAGCACTGGTGTAGAACGAAGGTGCGTTTTGCATCCGTGAGGATGCAGGTTAGACAGAGTGAACGTTGCAACTTGTGCAAGGCTGTGCGGGCTTGTATTTGCTTTTGCTTTATGTCACTCATGTAATGCACATCCCTGAGCACCTATACAGCACTGACTCACTTGTGATAACATGGAGGCACTTCATAGATTTTGATCTTTACCACACAGTCACTGTTTTCTGTAACAAAACAGAACAGAACAAAAGTGTTTTCCAAAACATAAATTTGAACTTGACAAATCAACTGGTCTGCAGCCTTGATACCAAATGCCTACTGAGCCCTTTGAAGACTGCAGCAGTTGTGTAACATCTGTACTGTACCTTATTACATTCATTCAGCAAAAAGGTGCTGACCAAAGTGCATATTTACAGAGCGCTTCAACATCCAGAAAAAGCAGAATCTTTGCAGAGCATCACAGACAAGGTTAAAAGGCTAAACACATAGGCAGACTGGCATAAACAACATGTGTAGTTCAAGGCCTGGTTACAGATTTGATGACGGTACATGATGTGATAGAGTTTCAGCAAGTAAAGTACCAGTGTGGAGACATTTACAGCAATTCTTAATCTTAATAAGGAGGCTATAAAAAAGATCTAGATATTCTTTATTTTAAAACGCTCTAATATGTAAAAATGTTATTCAAACTGTAGTTTAGTTAATCCTTCTTGTCCTACTCATTTGGTTAAACTACGATACGATATCTACTTCCACTCTGTCTGAATTCTTCACACTACATTGCTGAATAAGTATGGTAAATATAAGAATGCATACAACATTGATAACAAACCACTAAAAACGTAAAACGTTGCTATAGGCCTTGTCACTTCCATAGCCTCTACCTGGTCAGACCAAATTTTCTGGAGCGTATGAAAGAAAACCAAACGGAGCAACTTAAATCCACAGAAACAAACTGTTGAAATTAAGCCTACTTAAATTAGTTTGATGTCCAAAAGTTGCAATTGTGGCTTTGAATGTCTTTGATTTTACCAACAGAAGTTCATCCATTTTCCAGACACAGAGCATAGACAAAGAATATACAGGGATCCATCACAACTCATGTTGTTTCCTTTAAAGTGTCTTTTAGGATTCATTATGTTGGGATTGTCTGTCAGTACCTCCAGCCATCACATCTCAAAGTGACGATAGATGCTCTCTACGTAACTCAGGACCCTTTGCCAGTCAGGACCTCCTGCTCTTAGCATCTCCTCTACGGTCTGTGGAGCAAAAAGTTTCAAATAAGATCATAAGTTAACAATTTAGCTTGCGTCTGTCAAAATTAAGTCAGATATAGTTTACACCCTTGCCCTTCCACTTCCGGGATTGCCCATTTAGCCCCGGAAAATCAGCCTTTATGTCCTTATTTTTTACCCAATTTCCGTTACCTAAGGCTTGCTTTGTGTTGGAATTTAAACGCTGGTGGATTTATGATAACTATGGCTAACTGCTCCTCAGATCTCTGCAGGGTAAAACCAGACAGCTAGCTAGACTATCTGTCAAATCTGAGTTTTCTGTTGCACGACTCAACTTCCGAACGTACACACATTCCACCAAAAGACGTTCCTTCCTGAGGCTATTTTGCATCCGCACAGAAGCTCCGTGCAGCGCTTAGAACCGCCTATGACTAGAGCACGTTTTTCACCCATCCCGGAAGCCAAGCCAAGCAGCACTGGTGGAGGAAGGTCTGGCAAAGCGAGACTAAGTCAGATTAGACTTGTGTGTAAAATCATTTGTTTACAAAAGACACCAAGGCTTACCAGGGTTTGTGCAATCCCAACAGTCTCTCCTGTTTTGAATGCCAGACTCAGATTCTCTTGCTACAAAGAAAAAATGAATTGATTATTTTGACACCACAAATAACTTTGTTCCATCCATTAGACACAGAGGAACAGTTCCTACCTTGGTCTCTGGAGTGAGAGAGGGGTAAGGGATGTGTGATGGGAGGTAGGTGTGATAGACAGCACAGAAGGCAAGACCGTCGGCCCAGCTGCTGCTGAAGTTGGTAATGTCAATATTCTGTAGGGAGACAAAAACAGGAAAGATTAGGGTACCACAGGTGAACCAATGGGATAACCTGCAATAGTTAAACTGAAACTCCAGTGGCAAGTAACTATTTGAAGCAGGCTTTTTTCACAGAAGACATTTTGACATGTCACAATAGGAAAAGCACAGGTGTAAAAAATACAATTAATCTTGTCTGAGTTCCATTTAGTTGCTTCGGCTCCAGGGTCCTGTTATTGCTACAGTCAGCTTACTGGGACAATTAAAAATTTTAATTTGGAGAAAAAGGGCACAGAATTTAATGAAAATAATGTCTTTCCCACTGTTAAGCATGGGGGTGAATCAATCATGCTTTGTGGTTATATTGCAGCCAGTGGCACAGGGTACATTTCACGAGTAGAGGGAAAAATGGATTCAATAAAATTTCAGCAAATTTTGGACGCTAACTTGATGCCATCTGAAAAAGCTGAAGTTAAAGAGAGGCTGGCATCAACAAATGGATAATGATCCTAAACACACCTCAAAATTCACGGTGGATTACAACAAGAGCCGTAAACTGAAGGTTTTGCCATGGCCTTCACAATCACATGACCGCAACATAATTGAAAATCTATGGATAGACCTTAAAAGAGCAGTGCATGACAGACAGCCCAGAAATCTCAAAGAACTGGAAGACTTTAGCAAGGATGAATTGGCAAAGATACCTCAAACAGGAATTGAAAGACTCTTGGCTGGCTACAAGAAGCGTTTCCAAGCTATGATACTTGCCAAAGGGGACAGTACAAGGTAATAACTCTGCAGGGTGCCCAAACTTTTGCAGACGCCATTTTTTTGTTTTCTGTTATTTTGAAAGTGTAGATGATGGAAATAAAATCTAACTTTTGTTACATCTAATATGAATGTCTAATCTGTCATTTGATGCCTTTTGGAGAATTTTTCCATCTTTTCTTGGCTTCTTTATGGACATAAATACAAATATTGACCTGGGGTGCCCAAACTTTCGAGCACCACTGTACCTGATCCACTGTATTTAACTCTCCCACCATTTTCCAGGCCTTTTAGTAACTATCAATCCTGGCCTTCTCGTTTACCCCAGTATCACCACACAGTAACTCCAAACGCTACATATCACAGACATAAAAAACTCACAAATACTGACCACATCCGTATACACCTTAAAAAGGACTGCAACTTCCTCATACAGTTTACACGTTGACTTCATTTTCTCATCAATATGTCAACATGATCCGACCATGTTAGCCTATCATTAATAATGATGCCCAAATAATTGTACGCGTTCAGTCTATTACTGAAACTTGGATTTCCACTGCCTCATTTGTCATCTTATTTCTCCTTAACGCTGAGTTCTAGGAAATGAGTGTCGTAATAATCAACAAAGGCGTTTATCTCGTTTTGATTGTGGCTATAGTCATTGTTTTTAATTAACCCAATGAATGATGCGTTGTCAGCAAATTTAGCAACTTGGCAGCTTGCCTGCTGTGGACGGACGTCTGTCGTGTAAATGGTAAAAAGGGTGATAAAACAGTTCCCTGAGGTAAACCTGTGTTTGTCATGATATTGACTGACTTAACGTTTGAGTTTAGCAAACAACAACAACAACAACAACAGCTAAACAATTGAGACCTGTTCTCAAAGAAATTTGGAATGAGAAAGATAAATACACCTGAAACCTTCATTATCAAAAGCTTATTGACAATGATGCGTGGTTGTATCGTATTGAACGCTGAGCTAAAATCATAGTACAGAATTCTCACACATCATCCCTCGGGCTTCCAGGTGAGCATAGACACTGTCCAGTTTACAGACAATAGCATCCTCTAACCCTCTCCCTTTCTGATAAGCAAATTGGCAGGGGTCAAGATACTGCTCCTCATGAGGCTTCAGACTATTTAACACGATTTTCTCACATACCTTCAGAGCTATGGAGGTTAGAGCCCCTGGTCTTAGATCCTTTATACACTCAATGGTTTTGTTTGTAGGTACTGGTATACTGCAAGATCGTTTCCATAAATCAGGTAAGACTTTATGAGAAAATCAATACTTAAAAAACGCTACAAAAAATGTTTGCTAACTGACCTTGTGGCTGTGAAAAAGCAAAAAAACAAAAAAAACATGTAAAGTTTAGTACAAATAAATCATGCCCAGGATCACCTCGTAACCTTGCGTTTGGCTCTGACACCAACGGAGCAGCGAGTTTCTCTTGGAGCCTCCATGGCGACGCAGCAGCAGGTTGAAACCGTCCTGGGACCTGACAACAAGATACAAGGATTCAGATTTTTGGGTTTGAACACTACGGGAGTTATCAGTTGGGCATCATAAAAAAATCTTGTCACATAGTTGACTACGTTATTGAAAGGAAAACCCAGTTAAGAAATTGATTTGAGTAAGAAAGGTGTTTTGGCCCAAATGTGGAGCTTTAGGAGTTCACCAGAAAATGTACCAGGGTCAAAACAAGTATTTAGATTTAAACAGGATGTAGCAATTGGGATAGTCCCTTGGACACAATGGTTTGTCAGTGTGTGTGCGTGTGTGTGTGTGTGCGTCTGCGTGTGGACTCACTTGGAAAGGGGCAGCTCAGTGAGAGCAGAGTTGTACTTGTTTAAAGACTCCTCACGTTTTCCTGTAAAGACAAGCAACCACAAGTCCTTACCCAGCAGCCCGCTGTCATTATGAAGCAGTGCTTGAAAAAGAGATTTAGCTACACCACTAGGTGGCAGAAGAACAAGTTAGGTTGACATTCACTGTATAAAGTATCAAACGAGCAAACAGTTGCTCATTTGCACATGCCCTTAAACTCAGAGCAACATTAGCATTCACTTGGAGTTGAATTAATGTATTTCCTTCCTCATAAAACATGTGTATAGCTGATTTCCTGAAAATATTAAATCCTTTGTTGTTTACATTCATTTTTACTTGCTAGCCTAGCCTTCACTGCCTTTGTTGGCACACAGCTACACACTGGTGTGGTAGCACCAGCAGTAATCATTCTTGCGCATCCTCATGCACATATAGTACAATACAAACAACAAAAACACTGATCCACATTGCTGCTAATGAACAAAAAAACTCCACAGGGTACCTTCAACAATTTTAGTTTAAAATTGGTTAACACGCACCTTTGTCAGTGCTTGACCTGCTGTCTTGCCAATCCAGACTTCTTCGGCCTTTTAGTTGGCCAGCATTCTTTAAAAACAACAAGATTAACTAGTAAAGTTCACTCAGAATCATAACATGAACAGTGGACCGTAAATTAAGTGCAATTCCTTGCAAAAAAAAACAAGCTCTAATGAAAGATTTTCCTAAAGATACAGTTCTCACCTTGTTTGTAAGTCCAACTGTTGAGGCAGTATTGGGCTGGGAAGTTCCATTCTGCATGGTGAGGGAGCCTGAGGAAGCAGGTAATCTGGACAAGCTTCTGCAACATTAGGAATAATAACAATAGTTAGGAGGACCTGATACACCAACCGTTTTGGATGGACTTTTTACAGAACAGCTGTCACGCAAGATTTCAGCTGTAAATTAAGCTTTTAGTAATGTGTTGCAAAAATACTATTAATTGTTCTGATTTCCCAGAGAGCACAAGCCAAACAGTTTCTCACCTTGACCTCTCTGTGGTTACCGTCCTTTGTGTTTCGCTGGATCGTGCCTCCTCTCCATTCCTATCCTCATTGGTCACATTTCTCAGGTAACGCTTAGCAACGCCTTTACAGTCTAGTTTGGCTTCCTCGCTGACAACGTTCTTCCTCAATTCATTCTGACTCCTACTCTCCATCCCTTCCCGCCCCAACCTGTGCACTCCTCTCTCCCTGCCTCTGTGGGTTGCTTCTTTGCTTTCAGAGCTGTTGGTTGGTTCTCCCTTGGGTCGCTCTGGTTCCTGACATGGAGCTTGGGTGAGAGAAGCCAGTCTGTGTCTGCTCTCCTTTAACTCCCCTCTCAGGGTTACCAGTTGCATATCAGCCTCCTTCTGTCTCTGTTGGGAAGCAGCCAGCTCCCTTTCCACATCCTTGTGCACAGTTCGGAGCACTGTCAGCTCCTCTTCTGCTTCGGCTCTCAAACGGTCCGCAACTGACACCGCCACCTGTAGGTCAGCCTGGAACTGCAGCCATTCCCCACGCTCCGTCTGGATGCGTGTGGATGGGAAGAACAGTGTTGTTCTAACTGATTGATGATACTTTATATGAACACAGACTGGTATTTGGGTTTTTCAGACACGGTAGATGGAAGCACACAATTAGCTTTAACACATCAACTCATATGGTTAAAAAAAGCACTATTACAAAACGCTCAGTCAGAAATTTCTTTCAAAATCATTTAAATGTACATCTGGTTCCAGATCAATAAAACCTGCAGCTTGTGTTTTCATCACAGTACAAACAGGCAAATGCCACTGCTACAATCAGAAGTACTGTTCTTTTTTTTGTACAATAATTTAATTAAAAAAAAAAAAAAAAAAACATACAAAAAGGATTAAAAGTGGTGTTTTAAAACCAAGAATGGA
>NC_048426.1:17194835-17213091 GCF_013103735.1 Etheostoma cragini | reverse complement strand
ACACACACACACACACACACACACACACACACACACACACACACACACACACACACACACTATCTCAATGAGTTTTTTTTGTTGCCAATAATGGTTAGATGTATACACAGTATCAGTTTCACATTTTTGAGGATGATTGATGTAGAAGAAGTTTCCAGTTTCCTTTCTTTAAGAATATTATTGCCTTGAACGTGCAGAAACACTGCCCCAGACATCAAAGGACGCACCCAGAACTAATGAAGCCAGATGGTAAACAATACCGGGACGTTAAAAAACATTAAGCAACCATCATCATAAAATGAGAGAGAGGGAATGAGAAAGAAGTTAAGTAGAAGTTAAAATCATGCAGAGTTTTAATACTGACTGTAGAGCAATACAAGCCAGTAAGATGTGAGGGAGAGCTCAGGCGCGGAGGGGTTTGGGAAGGTTAGTAATTAGATGAAGAATGAATGGAGATGTGGAGGAGGAGGCAATATCTGAGCCAAGTCTCTCCCTCATCTGACCAGTGACTCAAGACCACAGCTGGACCCGATTACACTGAATGCACACACACATATCATATTGCAATCTTCTCTTGCACACATACACCTCACTTATTATTTTACCTTACCAACCAAGTTTTCTCACACAACTACACATTCAGGCTTATTTTAGAGCACATTCACCCTGGAAATATGTCAATTAAAAAGTAGGATAGTTGTCTGTGTTTGGAGAAGTTCTACGTTTAGTACTACTAAAACACCCACTTGGAGTTCTTGTCTTCACAGAGCATTTGTTATCTGGCCGTGGACACTCCAACTGGAGCATGTCTGTTTAAGGAAACCGGAAGGGGCCCTCCTTGAGTTTGCACTCAGATAAGTGTTTGGATTGTCAGTCTTACAACCCACACTCTTATTCCCTCAGGAGCTGACCTAATGCCCTACTGCAAGACCAGATGTGGAATACAGCGCACACCCACTTGTCTATACTCTTGATGCACATCAGAGTTCCTGACAATTCCTGGAAAGGGTCCCGCACACTTGGAGATTGTGTAGTGTGTATGTGTTCCAACCATCTGTCCCTAGTTCACCTCCACACCCAGTCTTTCTAATACATACTTGGGGAAACATCCGAACTTTGCAATGGCTCCTCTCTCCACAGCATGTTGTGTGTATTAAATTAAGTGGTTGAATACATCATTACTGTTAAGGGTAATTTTATCCCCTCTACAGCAGTCACACACAAAATGAGCATAACCACACCAAGTGACACTTAAAATAGCTTGGAAGTGCCTACAAGTTGCGTGTTTAAATGTCTACAGACATCAAAGAGAAAAAAAACAAACTAAATCTTCATTCTACATAAGAACAGCCTCTGCAAACCTCTAGATAAAGGGCCGTTTTGAGTCTGGGTTGAGCTGAGGGGGCCTGGAGATCATTACTGGAAATCTCCAGCAGCGTTAACCTGGAACTTAACCTGGAGCAGTGCTCTGGGATTGACTAAATCACAAATCTGACCACAAACACGACCACACACACACACCGACTGGTGGTGCACATAAGCACAGACAGATGGTACGTCGGATAACATCCTTAGTAGTTTGCTGAACATTGGGTAATCAGACTTTCAGTTTTTCAGACTACAGCTCGGAAATAGATTATGATTGAGGAGAGACAGAAAGACAGGAGCATTTGGGAATGCAGGGATGAAGACAGATTAAAAAGTGCGGGGGTGAGGTTTAGCTGACAAAATGTGACTGGGAGAATAATGGCTGCTTAAATTACACAGAATACAGTTTTTAAAGAAAAAAGGCTTTAGTAACTTGGGGTCAGATGAATGGAAGTGAAAGAGCAGATTAGGAGGCGAGGTAGCCAGATAGAGCAGAGCAGGGGTGGGGAGAAGACTGAGAGAGGAAGTAAGGGATGAGATAGAGAAGAGCAATGCAGCAAAAGCTGGAGTAATTGTTTTGAGTTCTTGTGCACAGAGAGGAGCGGTCAGTTCTCTGATGGAGAAAGAATGAGGTAAGGAACAAAAGGCAAAGAGGCACAGCAAAGGACGGAGGCTTCCACACAAAGCTAAAAAAAACCAATTGCACGAGCCAAGACTTTCAATGCATCTGTACGTGAGTCTTCTGTCTCACGTGGAGAACACACACAGAAACACATGGCCAGTCAGTATTTGCAAACTGCAGCATCCCCCCCCCCCCCCCACACACACACAGCACAAGACAAAACAAGTTTTGTCTCCTCAACAGCCGAATGTGAACCCCCTCCTCTGCACTGCACTCCCAGTCTCTGGCTCGCCACAAAAGGCTCTCAGGACAGCAGAACAGACTGAGAGGGTTCATAGAGTCGAGCTTTGCAGGCTTACATTGCCCTAGCGAGGGCCCATCTAAACACAGTGTTGAAATGCTCCTATTTCTAATACATTAGAAACCTATACCACTGAGAGGTATTAGGCTACCTCTCAGTGGTATACCCCAGTCCCTCTGAAGTTTGGCTGGCCTGTGCAAGGCTTATATTTCCAGGTCCTTTACAGGGATATGGGAAAGTGGAGGAGAAACAAAGAAAAGACAGGAGAGAGCAGGGACTCAATATCAAGTAGAGAAAGCGGTGACAAGGACGTGTGGCGTAGAAGACTACATGATTGCCATGTGTGTAAGATAAGCACTTGGTTGCAATTTAATCACTTAAATAATTCTGATTATAATACATGGCAAAATAAAAAAATAGTAGAGGTAAGGACAGACACAAAGGGACGGTAAAAAACGGTAAAAAAAGAGATGGAGTTTGAGGGAGGCATGCTGCAGGTTATAATTTGTGACAGATCCAGAGGAAGCTGGGAGCTTCTGGCTACAATCCTCATAAGGGAGGGTCAGGAATTGGAACGAACAACTGACAGGAAATGACCGCAGCGTATCACCATCCTCATAAGAGCACAGAACGCCCGAGCAATAGTACTGAAGAATGCTTGCAGAATTATGCATTTTATTGTGCATGGTTTATCTTTAACTTTGGGAACTAATAGTGAATCAATCCAAAACCGCTGGTCAACTGGCCTACTGGACAACCCTCTTCTGCTGGGGTACAAGGAAGAGAAATAAATGTGTGCAGGCAAAAGGTGTCCTGCCAACATTGAAGATGTATGTTCTTCTTTCAAAAAGGAGCCACAAGCATATGCAACTACTTATGATCAACTCTACAAGTACGAGCTACAAAAAACTCAAAGATGTTTCTCTTTTGGTCCTCTGAAGAGAAGCCGAGGACAGGAAGATCTTCATTAGCAAAGCTGCAGCTCCCAGCGGGGCCCAGTCCAAGGAATATTGTAATAGTGGGGGGATGGAGGGTGACAGGGTGTGTTTTGGTGTTATCTCCTGGATGAAAGGTCACAAGCACTATTCTGACTTATGTATAATTGGAGTGAGAGACATCCTGTTTACATTTCTATACTTATCCACTGTTGTCTTTCAAGTGTTTTGGCAAAAAAAAGTTTGCTTCATGTTTGGAAAACAGGACTTGAGATAGCAGAAGGTACATTTTTAGTGGGAAATGCAAGACAAGCTTTGATATAAATGCTCAAAAATTGCATCCACTAGAAGACTTTTCTTTTTCTTTTCTGTCAATATTGTCCCTAATTGACTATTCCCAAAGCCCTGCTCCTCTCAGTTACCAAAGTATGTCTGTCAAGACACACTCTTTGAAAGTTTTAGTAATTTTAGAAACCCCTTTAATGTTTTCAGCTGACTCGTTTTAAAATGAGAACCATGTAAAATTGGTCTTAAATTAGCACTTGGCAGCTACATACATTACAGTAGTAGTGGTATTGAGCTACATAGCCGAACATATCCATGCCTAACACTATTTTTCTTGTAGTTTTAGCTTTGGAATTGCTGGAACAGAAGACAACACATTCCAAACTGTTAATATTTGAAGTTTAGATCGTAATACAGCTCCATGCACACTGCTTCAATGTAGAGACATCCAAAACTGGACAAGCATAGCGGGCCTACATACAATTGCTAAGCTAAGAGATTGGACAATCGCTGTTTGGGGAAGTGGGTTTAGTGATTGGTAAATTCCCATTAGTATCACACTGAAAACACAGCCATAAATTAAAGAAGAAGAAACTGGCCAGAGTATTTAAAAAAACAAAACTGAATCTCACCTGTAAAGTACTCTTCAAATTCTTTACTTCTGTCAGTAGATGTTTTAGTATCTCTGAGGGAAGGATGCAGAAATGTCAGAAGACAACATCAAAATGACAAGGAAATGTATTTGCGCATCTTAAAATAGGGAAATGTTAGTCCCACAATGAAATGGCAAGTTTTTGTGCTCAAATAAAATTTCTGCTGACGGGAAAATTATTCTTTGGCAGTATATGCATTATTTTGTTTACATCTTACCTGCTGTGTTTGTGGCCCCATCCAGGCTGGCATTGATACCCAGTGTTGTACTAGACTCCTCCAGCAGCTTCTGCAGCTCCTCACCCAGGCTGCCCCCCGCCTCGTGAGCGGGCAGTAAAGACTGACTCAGACCACTGTCCCTTTCCCTCCAGTTCTGCCCAGAAAAGCCGCCCACCACCACAGGTGAGGGACTCCATGTAGAAGAGGGGCTCTTTGTAGTCTGCCCCTGGGAGACCAGAGGCCGAGGGGTGGAGGTAGGGGGACCCCCATTCCTCCTAAAAGCAACTTGTTCTTTACCCACAATACTTTGTGGCTTGCTGTGCAGGGGGCTAACTCCAGGGCCAATGGTGGAGCTATTTGAACTGACTGGTGGATGGGGCCTCCAATCAGGAGGGGGACTGGAAGGGGTAGTGCTGGACTGTACTTTCTTCCCACTGGATGTTAGGACTGGGATTGGAGGTGGAGATGAAACCGGCGCTGCAGGGGAAGGTTGAGGTGAGGTAGGGGGTAGGAGTTGGGAGGCATCGGGCATCAAAGGAAGCCCATTACTCTGTGGAGAAGCAGGAGGAGTGTGGAAACTATCACCATGGGCCCCTAAAGAAGAGTAACAATTGAGTTCAGATGAAATAATAACAAATAAATTAACATTAATATATGTTGTCCGCTATAATGTTTCTCAAAAAAAAAATTACCTCAGTAAAATTACACCTACTCCTTCTCCCTTGTACTTCACTGATGTCCACTCAAAATGTATGTGAACTGGAGGTGATAACTTTCCACAACACACTTAAAAAGGTCCAATGTGAAGGAGTTTCTCCCATCCAGTGCTGAGATCATATATCACAATTAAATCTCTTGCGCTACACAGTTCAAAGTACGTATTACAGCTACCATAGCCTTCATGCTTCAAAATGCCGGTCTCTTGCTCTTTTCAACATTCTTTTTCTTATTCTGGGCAAAGAAGAAGTTTGGATTTTAAATATATATGGTCCTTCACGTTTCCTTCTGTAAACTTGCCGGTGCCGGTAGCAACAGTACCCATTAGCTGCACCTGGGAGTTTATCATGCGACAGTGAAAACGCAAAAGGCGTAGCAATATGTCCTGTATGTCCCTTACCGGCTAACATATTTCAAGATAGCGCACAACTACGGAGAGTCTACCACAGTTCATGCAAATGAAAATTTAAAATGTAAAGCTAATAGGAATACTTGGATTTGATGGTGGTGGTAAACAGTGCAAAAAGTACAAGTTTGTGAACAACTTAACATGTTACATACTTTTAAGTATAAGCCTTTAAGTGCAAGTGGCATAATGAACTGTGATTGGCTTCCAAAAAAATCATGATGTCACAAAATCATGCTGGTCTTAAACGGAGATTGAAGGTGAGCACAGAGAAACGTTCCTCTTTCAGCAGATGAATGTAAAAACAGCATTTTTTCGATGCAATTTTTTCTAGTGTCAAACTCTGCACGTAAATCATTTTGCTCAGAGAAGGCCAAACATTCAAGTGAAGCATCAATTAAATAAACATGTTTTACAAGGATTTGAGCTTTAAATTTCTGAATAATTGTGGCAGACAGATTTAAAGAACTGACAGAGAAACTGAATCATGAACAGACTGAAGAAAACAGTTTAATGGTCACTAGTCTAGCATGTTGACACTAAAAAAATAAAAAATAAACACCATTCAGTGTAATGACCGGACCAGAAAACCAGGCCATGCCCCTGAAGATGAATGCGTTAATGCAACACATTCCTCTTGACTTGCTCATCCACAATGTTGTGTGACACTCATTCTCCAAATTCAGGACCAAATGTTTCCTATACACAGACCAATTTGCAGCAGTCAGGGGCAAATACATTTCTTAACTTGACACAATAGCAATAATATTTAAGTTATTTTTGCTTTTTGACTCTCTTCCTTAACACAGGCCGCCAATAATAACTTTAGAAACTATGGCAACCACCGGGCCTCATGTCTCCTTCTTTCTTTTCTTTTCCTTGTTTGGACAAGAGCCTGACTGAAAGCAAAACTAACATTTTTTTTTATTTTTCTTAAATTATCTAAGAGACACCACCTGCAGTAAGGCCAAATCATTGGGAAAGAATGACAGGATTGTCTAATAACTTTCTCATGCCACCCCTGCTTTTTACTTCTTCATTCCAAGCCCTAATGTGCTTGTCCAACCATGCGCACGGGTGGCAGATTTACTGAATGAGAGAGTGTTTGTGTGTGTGTGTGTGTGTGTGTGTGTGTGTGTGTGTGTGTGTGTGTGTGTGTATGTGTGTGAGATACCATTAGGCTTTCTATGATTAATCCGTTGCCCTTGTGCTGAGCCGGGGAATTCTGTCGATTCATCACAGCTGGCCCAGCAGGGCCAGAACGAATCACATAGGGATGCGAGGAGAATGACGACTCACTGTGCAACACACAGGAGGGCTGCCAAGATTCCTGTTGCCGCTCAGCACACACACTTTCAGCTTGCTTTTTCTTTTGTGGCCTTCTATTTCCTAATTACTCCTTATCCAACCCTCTTTCATGGTCTCCTCACTCTTCCTGTATCTCTTCTTTTTTTTTTTACACTGTTTCATCCTCCTACTACACACAGTTCAAGCTCATTGTTGTGTGAATGTGTGTGTTTTTGTATGTTGACCTACCTGAGGGTCCATGGCCGTCCTTGCTGGAAAAGTTACCCATACTGCAGTAATTGGGCTTGGGGCCACTGATAGAGCCCTGCAGTTGCTTGCTCGTTCACTCAGCCCTGACCACAGTAAAAAACACACACACACACACACACACACACACACACATACACATTTCGTGACTGCAGCTCTGAACAGAACCAACTTTCATTTTTAAAATCATGTTAAAAATAGACAGATGGAGGTTACTTTTAAGTCTACGTTACAAACATAGAGGTAAATACATCTGAATTAGTACAAACTGTGCACGAAAAAGGCGTCAAAACCGTCAAGTACTGACGGAACAATTCAACTGTTGGTCCAAAACAAATGTGATAAAACGTAGCATCATTTTCTTCAAACGCCATTGACGTTACCGCGCCATCAAAGCTTCAACATAGAAACTCGGATAAAGTTTGCCTCCAAGAGTTTGAAAACGTCTTAAGAAAAGTAACCTAACTTTTCGCCCACTACGTTGAAAGCGACACATTTCATTTGGAGAAAAATACGAAGTGGATACAAACCCTTGAAAGCGGATATATATGTCCTAAATTCTCCTGTTCGGCGATTAGTAAACTCTTCTTCTCCACGAGTTGCGTCTTTCACCACAACTCAACCAAGCACACTGACCTGGTGTGTCCTCGCGGAGGAGCGGGAATGGCATATAGACTGCATTCCCTTTGAATAACGTGTAATCCTCTCAGCAGCATTTAGCTGCTGAAAGTATCCTAATAAGAAAACAATAACGATTTAAATCCGCACGTTTAACCAAAGAGCGAAAAAATAAACTCTGAACATCGATGACCGCTGGCGCGGATAACCCCTTGATGTATCCACTGGAGGGCACTGTTAGGCCGCGTTATAAGGATCTGTCAACGCTGGGATGTGGTGGTTCTTTGTACCTCTTGACTTAAAGTATGAAGCTGGCTTTCACAGGCTAATGGCCCACTGACCTTCTGTAGCCTACCAGACAGCTCCAGGCTGAAACAGTCTATTGGACCTTTTCTTTTACATCTCCAATCTGAGTGATTCAAACTAAGCTCATAAATGCTTACTATTTATTAGTGCATCAGTGCAACTATTGGATTTGCATCAATCTGTACATTCGAATAATAAAAGGTTCCTCTGTTAAATTCCAGAGTTGAGTGAAAGTCAACACTTGCACATTTCATTAGATATTGCTCATTATACAAATAGTACCAACTCTCTTTTCTCCATTTCCTTTTAAAAAGGTTTTTAAACTTGTCACAAGTCTCTACATTGTATCAATGCTGGTGTTTAGTAAGCTGAAACATTTAAGTCTGCTTAAATGGGCTCTTTTCTTGTAATCAAAAATGTAATGAATGCCTTATTTTGTACAATCTGTAAACAGGCCTATTTGCTGTTCACTAATGTGTAGCCTTTAATTGCAACTCCATTGTAGGTGACATTAATAAATGTGGTTGGAAGTTTCATGTTTGACACAAATAAAACAGATGAATAAACAATGGTAAATATTTGTACATTGTCTACTTTATGCAGTCTAAAGCATCAATGCCCGTATCTGCTACTGCACTTTGGATAAACAACCGCTTTAAGGTAGTAATATGAAACTCAAGACATGTTCAACCCTTCCCAATTTATTACCTTACCTTATCTTCCATATTTGAGAGTCTATAGTTTTAGCTAATGTAGCTCACAATATGTCATGTGGATTGTTAGTTCTCCATACAATGGAGCATGGCCCATCGTTGATAACCTGTGGTCTACAGCATACTGGAAGTGTGGGTATCTGAATTCTAAACGACTGAATGATTCAGCTATTAAGAGTTATAAAAACAGCGTCTAATCTTTTTAAGCCCTATTACAGCAAAACAGTATGAATTGCACATTGACTAAACATATTTATTTCTTGGTACAAAAAGCACAACTTCATCGGACAACACTGTACAAAAACAATCTGACCCACAGGTGGGACTAAGTGCAACAGTAGAGCAGCATGTTTGCCAAATGCTTTTATTTCATCAATGTCTTTCAACATCTTTTCATTAATTATTAATTATATTGCTAACAGAATAAATCTCTCCTTTAATGAGCTCATGCAGCTGAAGTCGAGTTTGTGGACCTTTACAGAATGAAATGAATGAGCACTGATGCACAACAAGCTAACAGATTAATTGTGTGCTTTCAAACATATTCCACATATTATTCCAACAACAAACATGTTTACAGATATTGATTTGTGAGTGCAGTGTCTTGGCAGTTCTCCTTAATAAACTGCACAATGCTGCAGTGACGAGTAAAGCTTTACCCCACTCTCTGATTGAGATCAATAGGTTTCCACAGTGCTCTGTGCTCACGGTGCACCACTGCAGTATAGCGAGAATCCATCAAAAGCAGCCAGGTGCATTACAAAACCTCCAGTCCCCACTCTCATTGGTTTCACACTCATGGAAGTGCAATACCTGAAAATGACTATAAAATGCAGGTCGCGCCAGTGTGACAAATAGTTTCAGATTTAGATTTTAGAAACGGTGAAGTTATACATGTATGTCAATCTTCACATTTAAAAGTCCCAATTTACTCTCTAATCTTCCTTTAGACGTATATAGTAATACATAGTATCCTGTTGTTTTCAGACCATCACAATCCAATTACAAAATTGATTATGGCTGGCAGTCTCTATCCAGAGCAAGGGAACCAATTCTTTGTTCAGTGTCTGATGCCAGTTGGAGCCATTGGCCCCCTCTGCTGAATGGATTATGTACATTTCTTCTGGAGGGCGCACTATTTGGGGAGACAAAACGCTGGTCCAATTTGGCAGACGGACAAGGATGGCTCTTAAACAATGAGAAAATTGATTACAAGGTCTGGCTGACCTCTAAGTGATGAAAAACTTAATTTTCTCATCATCTTCATTCTTCACAACTTTCAAGAGTACTGAGGAACCTCCTCCTCCACCTCCTGTCCCCATGCTTGCGGAGAAATACGTTTTTTAAATATTCATAGTCAAAATAGGAGGCAGTAAATATAAAGACAGTATGACCCTGTGTTATCCATAGCAAGGCACAGCACACATTCTCAACCACGCTCAGTGCCTCGCCAAATCTCAAGTCCCTTTTCACTGCTATATTTTTTTCTTGTCAACACAAAAAGAAAACACCATACTATAATGGAATAAATCCGTGTATGGCAGTGGGACAAATGGTGGACACTGCAGGGGGAATGGTACAAAGTTGGAATGCACAGGGACTGCCTGCCTCTCACAGGTCCTCGCCTCTAATACCAGATTAGGGAAAGTCGTATGTTGCCAGGAATGATTTTTCCACCTGGGTTAATCCGCACAAAGGACACAGGCTTTTCCAGGAGAAATCACCCTTCTACCTTGCTTGCTTGCCACCCGCAGCGTCTCAGTTAAGGGAAATTAGGATTCATAATCCAGAAAAGTGTATTTGTGTTGTTTATGTGACCCTGGTTGTGATATCAAATGCACTTTATTCTACTTAAAGAAGCGGTTTCAATCCACAAAAACGCCCTGCCACTCAGCTATTCTTTCACCACTTTGACCAAACCCTTGGAGAATTAAACTTTTCTGAGCCCAGTAAGCACCAGTCACTGTTTCAGCCACAAAGCCAACCTGTGTCTTTCCCCATCCAATCTTGATTGACAGCCGGTAAACAGGCGGCGCCAGCAAGCGCCAAGGCTTGTTGATGGATGGCACCTGCAACTCCTCAGAGGAAATCAATTGAAGTCATGGGCAGGGATGGGGTGCTCAAGCACTTACACATGGCTGTCTGCCTGGGGAGGGAAGAGGAGGGGACAGGGAGAGTTGCCAACCATTTGTGTACAGAAGGACACTGCCAAGCGCCATTCCCTTCACACCAGGCTAGGCTCAAAAAGACACACAATGTCTCCAAATTTAACACGTTAGCTCCTTCAACTTAGCTCCTACATTCAAATGTATATGGGAAGTTCCCGCATCATTACGTACTCATCCAATCTTTCATGTAGCTACGTGCCCTCTCAGTGCATGATATTCTCTATTTTTGAGTAATTGATGCAATCCAATAGTATTCCACACTAACAATCTAATTTCATCTATTTTTGTATGTGTTGCACTATTTACAGGATTCATTACATAAGACATCTAACTCACTGCGAACATAAAGGTTGAGGTCAGTCAAATATCCACACTTGCACATCATCAGAGAGCACATGGGCCACACTGGGGGCCAGCATAGCTACAATCTTAGTTGTGCATAAGTGTAGTTACCGGAGCTCAACCTTTGTGATGGCCAATCTACACCCAACCTAGCATCAAAGGGAATTATTTCACCGGGACTTTCTGGCCCACAAAGGATGGAGGTGGGATCTCCTGGCAAGCAACGGTCTGGCGATTCACATCCAGGAAGGGGGTCCTATGGGCCACTGTGCACACCATGCTGGCATCAGTGTGTGTGCCAACCCACTGCAGCACACGGGCGGAGGGCCGGTGGTAGAGGGCCAGCTGCCTGGAGCTGTAACCACACATCCCGATCCCCACGGCCCCCAGCAGCACAGCCAGGCCAGGCATGGTCCTCTCAGCTGGAGGCGTCACAGCCACGTTGTGGTAGGCCTGGGTCTGAAAGGGGAAAAAAGTGGAGGGTGAAATATAATCAGAGGAATTTTGGATTCCTTTGGTATTGTGTGAGTATTACGGATAAGATCAAAGAAGTTCAGAAATAATACAACTTCCTGGCAAACAATGACCAAAGAGATTTTTTAGAATACTTAGAAGTGCTAAGTTTATGCATGGATGAAGATTAATTATAGGCCTTTACAAGACAGGAGGACAACATGCTCAAAAGCCCCTTTTTTATTTGTTCACATCAAATAGCTGAGCTAGAATGTGCTCACCTCAGATCCTGCCTCATCTAGCCCTCCCAACAATCCCACAGATTAAAAACTCATTTACCAAATTGCGTTCTGTCTCTTTTGACAAACAAAAGGCTCATCTATTTTGTGACAAGGGCAATTTCCTCAGTAGGCCCTTGACAATTATAAAGAGCATAGTGGAACAAATAATAGAAACATAATAGTTTCAAATGGAGCTGTGTCACAGACAGTTAAGAAGCCATTCATGGAGCTCACTTAACCGGTTCCTATTTCAATTTACAATGCAATGGACTGTCACAGGCTAGGATTTCTCCATGGTTTGTGACAAACAGCACCAGAAAGGTGATTGTGTTTTGTGAGCTAAAACAAAAGGCATACTGGAAAAGAAGCCTGGATCAAACTCTTATTTGTGGATGGTGTGTATATATGACATAATACTACTGTCTTTCATCATCTTGATCTGTTGAGACAGTAGACTAAATAAATGGCTGCACAACACTTAGTAAAACCAACTTGCTGTGTGCACCATGAACGTTTGTAAGTACCCATAAAACTGGCACCTTGCAAACACTACATTAGATCAATGGTTGCTCTCAGAACTGTCAAATTTATTTCATCCGCCGCTTTCTTCTACTCCTTAAGGACCAGTAGAGGCAGAGCATGCCAAGCACCGTGTAATCTAGACTTCAAACCCAAGACATTGAGTGGGCTTTCTGCCTTTTTGTTTTTAGGTTCTTAAATCAAAAGAAGTTGCATGATGCAGAACAACTGCAATAAAGTGCAATCCACTTCTGCTTCTAAGATCATTGGCAAGCAACTTCATATGACATAGCACTTTGTTTCTGTTATCCAGCAGATGCAATGACAGACAGCTTTAGTTTCACTACGCACCTAAGAGTAAAACTATTCAGTTGTTGGTTCCTGCCAGGATGACTCTAAATCTTGTTCACCTTTATAACAATGCAGCATCGAAGGATCCCAACAAGTTTCACTTTATTTTATGAATAAAAACAATTGAACTCCTCCAAAACTGCCACTGCTCACACTTACCTGCAGCAGCCTGATGTAGCCTGGTGTCAGTCTTGGGACCCTGAAAAACATTTTGGCGCGTTCCGTGACGGTCTACTTGTTAAATCAGGAATGAGTTCAGGGCCAGATAACACTTGGCTATCTATTTTTCTCAAACTCCTGGAGTTTGGGACTCCAAGGACGGGAAACCCACTGACAGAGGGTCTGTCCGGGTGTGTGCTTGGACACTTCAATCTGTGCTAAGCTATCTGATGCAGGACAGCCTGCTAAATCCTTATATTGTCTTCTGCCTGTCTTTACATAACAGGCGGTCTGCAGGTGGTGTGTCTAAGGGGATTACAGGAACTGGCACAGAGATAAAGAAGTCTGTGTAAACAGAAGGAAAGCTGAATGGAGTGAAGGGCTGGATGATACTCAAATATCACAGTATATAATAACGTATAGTTATAGAGTCATATTGAAATTAATGACTCCAAGGGAGCTGTAAATAAAAACAAAAAAGCTATTGGGTTGCATTTTGGTTTAAAAGTTTATTCTAATGCATACATTAGTCAAATAAATATTTAATATTATTAAATAAATTCATCTTAATGATGTCATTTCTTGGCTTCTCTGGGCGTTTGACATCAAAACAAAGTGAAAAATGATGATTGAGGTGTTAAATAATTTAGTTGAAGTGCATTATATCAAGAGTAACTGATTTCTGACTTCAGCAGTTCCTTTAATGGCTTTATACAGAAGGCCCAAGTCATTTGAAGTCAGAGCCACTGGAACTTGTTTGAATCTACCAAGTGGGTTGATTTGGATGTTTTTTTACTGTTGATGTTGAGTATGGCCTCTCTCGCCATGTCAGCAAATTTCTTTAAGCTTTAATATCCTTCCTGGCCTTGGGGTCCTTGACTCAGCGTGAGGTCTTATAATGAGGTAGCTGTGCTGATAACGTCTCTCGCTGGACGAGAGGAATTCTCTCCAGTGAGGGCAGCCAACAATGACCTTATTCTCATCTCTGGTAATAGACCAAAATCTGCCTCCTAGCTCATGCATTAATACTGCAAAGTCACAAAACTGAAACTTGTGATGCTGACTGCCTTTTAAGAACAAAAAGTATTTTAGGAGAAAAATTAAAACAACTTCAATGAAAAGTGGTGGATCAAATAGACAGACTGATATCCCAGAGAGAGCCAAACCACTTGCATGGCTAAAAAAAGAAAAATGCATTAAAACCACTAATGATCACCTTTATATTTATGTTATATAAGCATGTCAGGTAATGTGCTATTTGCCCTTATTGTCTTGACTGGCTAATGCCCGTAGAATGAGCCCCTAAGCTCCCATCTGACAGCACCTGGAGCGTCCTTCCATGAAAAGAGGCTACAGATGGCGGCCCTCCTTCTAATTGTATACACAAAAACACAAAACACAAACACACAGAGAGAGAGAGCTGTGTGTTACAGTATAACATGCTTGTCTACTGGGGCATCCCAGTTCTGGACAGTCCCTTTCGAGCTGGTGCGTGACAGACAACTCTCATCACAATGGCACCTTCCATCTGAGATTACTCTCTGCCCTTTCCCTGAACTCATGCCCTGGCATTGAGACATGAGCACATGTTTTAAAATAGATTATCAGCGACGGTGATGCAGAAGGTACTGGCTCCCAAGGTCCATCAACAACATATCGTGTTGCTATATTGAGCATATAGTTAGATAAGAGCAACAAAGTAGGTGTGGGGATCAAATAATGGTATCGACAGTATTGCCTGCCTGAACACTATTAAGTAACCCAGAGCAGTTAGGTGAAACAGCTCATTTTAAAAAAGGCATGTGGAATAGCAACTTGGTTGGAAATTGATTTGTGGTGAGTGTACTGTGTATAATTGAGGAGCTATTAGGTTAACTGGCTGGGCTTGAATGCCATTACATCTGCAAAGACATACTTGAGCTCCGGCAGAACTGACATTTGCTTCTCTGGCCATTAGAAGGTTAGGTGAGGAGGATGGACGCTATGTTAATACCAGTTAAATGTTAGATTCATTTACAACTTGAACAAACAAAGATGTAATTAACAACTTGGTCGATAATGATAACTTCAAGTTTACAATACTTAAGATGGGCCAAAGGATTTGCCTAGCTCAGGATTAACTGACTTTGTTTTGTACAATATAAGGCAAAAAGGTGCACAATGGCCAAAATGATAATCACGATTATTTTTGATCAATATTGTGATCACGATTAATTACCACGATTATTTGTTGATTTTAACCAAGACATATTTTATTGTCACAAAGGCTATTTATAACTGCTTTCACATTCATATTATGCTACATTCTTCTGATGTTGAAGTTGTATGTTGTATAGCCATACGGCTGCAATACATGACAATCTGAAACAAATAGCGTAGGATTTATTTTGTTTTTGTATCTCTGAGAAAGCTCTTTCACTTGTTTTCAACAATAACAGATTAAAAGAGCTAGGGAGAGAGAGGGAGTGCAATGGACTCTGAATGACGGCTGACTCATTATGAATGGGTCCAGCACGGGTCGAATGGCGGGTCAGCAGAATTACACACGACGTGTGTATGAAATGTCTGTATCTTCACTTCGCTGCATTTTTATGAACTATGGTATTCGGGCCATGGGTCACATCTCTTGCAGGTCCAGCAGGCTCCGTCTCAACCACTATTTATCTGCAAACTAAAGTTAGTTGCATTCAATGACTATTTCTGTGTTTTTCGCTGTGGCGGCCGCGATAGCAGAGTTACCAGTGGAAACACTGGTACAAATACAGGTTTGCCTTGCATGCTTAACAATATACAGCTGTGTTAATAACAATTAAAACTGTGGACAAATGTCAGAAGTGTGGACCGGCGCAGCTCTGTGGCGGGGCTGCGCGGAGAGAAAGAGGAGAGAGAGAGTAGAGGAGAGGAGAGATCCAACACAGGCACGGCTTTAAAGAAGAAATGGGTCATGTAACGCAAAATTAAACCATATCCATTTAAACAACACTGCAGCGGATGCGAGGACATTAGGTGCACCGGTGCGTCCTAGAGGAAAAATATTACTCGCGCCCTAGAGCCCTGTGAGCCAACAGACACGACTACCACTGGTCACTGCGGTTGTCTGAAAAACAACACAGACGGGACAAAATGTTGCGTTTACTGGTAAACTGGATTTTTTTGTCCTCTGTGACTGTCTATATCTAGAAAGTAAGCTGCGCGGTGGATGGAACAACTTTGACTGGCACATGATCAGACATGGGTTTACAGAGCGGTAGATTGGCTTTGCAAAAAATCCTGGAGCGTTCTATAAAATGACACATTCAAAATAGTGATTAAAATTTGATAAGTTGTGCAGCCCTAATAAAAGGTATTTTGACAAAGGCATTAATCAAATTAAAAAACATATTCAATTAAACAAATATTTTATGCAGCATCATATAAAGTCTAACATCATGAAATGTGGTACATAATTAGAACATTCTAAAGTGATGGAGTACAGCAGAAATGATCCTTCAGTAGAGTCTCTGAAACAGTGTGAGTCACTGTCTCATGGGTGCATTGTAGAAAGCTCTGTCTTCTTGTCTCCCTGCATTGGAAGAATGTCTGTGATCAAGTACTGGAACAGTGAAACGACCGCAGTGGTTTCCTCTAAAAACACAAAGAGACAGAGAGCAACATTTCAGTTACAGCTGACAACACAATACCAGAGGAGCAGTCTGTGTTTTCACCAAAGAAACTTATTTGCGGTTCTATTTTCAGCATAATAAATCAAAATCCCCAGCCAGTGTTCAAATGTGGTCCCTACATCTCTGCATGTAGACATTCAACCCGTCTGTCTACCATCCGAGATTGAATCTTTCTTTAACTTACTCTTGACAAGTTAAAATTAAATTTAGTGAATCTATACTATGAACAGTATAAAAGAGGAGCAGTCAAGCCAATGTCATTCATGAGAGGAACTCCAGGGTGCAGTAAAATATGCTCAAAGGAAATCTGCTGCAATGGATTGCCACTGCAAGGGGAGATAGAGCGAGGAGAGCGTTAGTGAACTCACTTGAGGCACACCTCTCCACAAAGTACATGGATTAGCTCCAGCATGGCAGTGGGTTACATTAGAATGCAAAATGCTGCATTAACAAGGTTGGTGATAGTCAAAGATGTCAAATCATTTCAAATTGACAAACTGGAGCGATTCATAAATGTCAAATACAGCAAGAATGCCAGTGTCTTCACCTAAAATACTAACATAGCAAAGATCAGTAAAGTGAACGTAAATCTTTTCGAACTAGAAAGATTTATTCACAAGGAATTCTGCTCTGATTCAATCTGCACTTGGATGTAAAATCAGCAGCATTTAAAAATAGTAAATCGAAGCATGACTCATACAATGTGAGGCGGTGGGAAGGGGGGTTAGAAAAGCTTTTAGGCAGCTGTGGAGCAGGTGCATGGAGAGGATAGGCATAACTAACGCAGGCCATATTGTGGGCTCTGCTTGGGAAATAGCAACTTTTTTCCTACATGGTGTTGTCTTGGCGACAGGAACAGGTGGAGGCAAGCAGCGCTTTCTTGGCCACCAATACAGCAGTGGCCTAAATCTCCTGGCTGGCCTCTCTCGCTCTACCTCTCCCTCTATTTCTCCAACATATATACACTTGTGTGTGCGACAGCAGCAAAGTCCCTGCTGATCCTATTATGCAGCCAGCCTGCTAGCCACACATGCAAACGCACAAACACACGCACAGGTGAAAAACATGTGTCGTGGGACACATGAGTTGTTTTGGCTTTTAAAAGACTAAATGCAAGATGAGCAAGTTGAAACATGTTAGTTAACTCATTGGAGTTCACCTGTGTGTGAGGTAGAGGATGGAAAAGGTCTGCTCTAGTTTTGCAAATTAGGGACAGGTGCTTACAAGTAAAGGCTGATGAAGGCGAGTAAGGGCAGGCAAAAACGAAATATCATTGGAAGGGCACAATGAACAGAAGGCAAGCACAGATAGACAGAGGCATGCCTGTAGGGACAGGTCAATTAAAAGGTCCCATGGCATGAAAATTTCACAGAGGTTTTTTAACATTAACATGCGTTCCCCCAGCCTGCATATGGTCCCCCAGTGGCTAGAAATGGCAATAGGTGTAAACCAAGCCTTTGAGAAAATGAAAGCTCAGCTGGGCCACGCTGGAAACTTGGCCCTTATGAAATTATATCATAAGGGGCAAGGTTACTTCCCCTTTCTCTGCTTTGCCCGCCCAGAGAATTTGGCCCATCCATGAGCAAGAGGCATCATGGCTTTCAGACAAGCAAAGTGGTAGTTGGT